>NC_056626.2:200076955-200381356 GCF_002870075.4 Lactuca sativa | reverse complement strand
ATACATGCCTCTTTTTCAAAGTGAATATATGTATATTGACCTATGTTGTTGTCATGTACTTTGCGTTCTATAAATTTGCTCCTTTTCTTGATCTTAAGTATTACCATGCCTTTTGTTATCGACTTCAGTTTTGCTTGATTATGTGGTATGAATTTTAACAGATGATGGTTTTGGTTGTTCGTGTTGATGCAAATTACCATTTTACGTCTGATTCCAAGTTGTACCCATCCTAAAAACTTAAAATTTATAGAATCATTATAGTTTCATGACATATTCTTTAGATTCATTTGGAGGGCTTCCATTTTAGACCATATTCTTGAGATTATACATGTACATCACATGTAGCATGAGAGAGTGAAAGGAGGATGCATTCTTCACTTCTCTTTTTCGAATGGCATAACAGACTCCATTGGTGGGCTACAGTTTTGTTCCGGTGGATTTTCATTATGACAATGTCAGCATAAAGAAGCATTCACATGTACGTTTCAACAATTTGTGTCTCATGGTTTCTTTTATTATTATTATTTTTTATTCTTTTATGTTTATATGTAAATAGCTAATGATTGTTGATGTTATTATTTGGGATAATGACTTGAAAGGGTAATGAACTTTTGACTTTTGTCACATTTAGTCACTAAACTTTTTTTCGTTATCTATTTGCCATTGAACTATTGAAACTGTTCACATTTTACCCTTATGACCGGCTGTTGCCGGTCATAAGGGTAAAATGTGAACAGTTTCAATAGTTCAATGGCAAATAGATAACGAAAAAAAGTTTAGTGACTAAATATGAACAAAATCGAAAGTTCGTTTCCCTCTAAAAAGTTCAATGACTAAATATGAACAAACCTCCTCTTGTATTATGTTTTAGCAAATTATTTATTTTTGTTAAATTGTAACAACATTTGTTGATGAAGAAATCTATGAAATAAAAAAAACAAAACAAAACCCTGAAAATATATTTAAAAAAAACAAAAAACCAAAAACAAAATAAAAAACCAATGGTTTGACATTTTCCAAAATAAAAAATCAAAATTTCCAATCTGATTTTGGTTTTACAAAAAAAATGAACCATTCTCACTGATGTGAATTATGACCATTGGTTTGGCATGTGAAATTTGTGACATCCCATGAATATGTAGTTACAACATCGTTTGAACTCGTAATTCATAGTAAGGGGTTAGAGTATCATCGCATGAATACGTAGTTACAACATCGTCTGAACTCGTAATTCATCACCTACAGGTTATGGGCCTGTTGGTGTTTCCACTGGGTTGTCTAGAATAGTCCGTGGTCGCCATCTATACTCTGGTAGATGACTACATCGCCACATTGCTGGTTAAGGTTATGGTATCTCCTTTCATCCAACATCACATATTCGTCGTCATCTATTTACCTAATTATCACCACCTATCTCTCATCATTTTATTTCATCACACACCAACTATTTCATCTATCCATGTTTCATCCGCAATATATTTGTAGATATAAAATAAATATACCGTTTAAATCTTTTAAAACATGTATAAAATCGTTCATCCAGCATAGACAACAAGTATTCAAATAATATGCACACATAGCACGTAATTTATATAAAACACTTCATATCTATGTGTAAGATTAAAGTAACTATATATACCATAAAAATCCCATAAATGCTTCCTAACTTCGAACCCCAAGGTTTACTCTACTAAAGCTTCATATTCTCGGCTCTCTAAACCTAGAAGGGTCCAAATCTATCACACCAAAAAGCTCAAGATAGCTCTTCCTCTCACTCTACACACTCAAGCTCGCTAGGGTTCTCACTTATGTGAATGGTAGTCGCAATTGAAGGCCATAAGTGCCTTTAAATATGGCTCGGGCACAAAGATTTAGGGTTTCTGCCAACAGCGCGGACTCGTCGAGTCGCCTCACCGACTCGTCGAGTCCATTCATTAATCTGATTCATCAATCGCGACCTTACTCGACGAGTTGAGGCGTAAACTCATCGAGTTTCTCTTCTTAACTCAAAAGAAAAATACTTAAATGATGATACCTGGAAATCCGGATGTTACATTTTGTTTTTTTTTTATTTCATAGATTTCTTCATCAACAAATAATGTTGCTACAATTAAACAAAAATAAATAATTTTGCTAAAACATAATACAATAGGAAGTTTGTTCACATTTAGTCATTGAACTTTGTAGAGGGAAATGAACTTTCGATTTTGTTCACATTTAGTCACTAAACTTTTTTTCATTATCTATTTGCCACTAAACTATTGAAACTGTTCACATTTTACCCTTATGACCGGTAACAGCCGGTCATAAGGGTAAAATGTGAACAGTTTCAATAGTTTAGTGGCAAATAGACAACGAAAAAAAGTTTAGTGACTAAATGTGACAAAAGTCGAAAATTCGTTACCCTTTCAAGTCATTATCCCTTATTATTTTATATCTTACAATTGTTTATGAATTTTTGCAGTGCCTTAAGAACAGGATTGTTGGTATGATTGTGTGGAGAAGAGTGAAGGAAGGAGAAAATATATTTAGGACTTTAAAAAAAAAAGAATGCTCCTTTAGTTCGTCCTTTGACATACATTCTTTTCATTCTAGCGAGAAGGAATATAATTTTTAAAGAGTAACGATCGATTTTTCATAATTGTGCTTGTAGTGTATCCTTTTCAAGTATTCATTCGCTTTTTTATTATTTTTGATGTAAATGCTACGAGAACTGTGTTTTGTAATCGATTTGGGATTCTTGATTCTTGGGTTTTAATATTTAATTCTTGATTTTTGAATGTTTAATTCTTGATTGTTGGGGTTTTAATTTAATTTGATGCTTAGTGCTAAAAATCGGAAAACCTAATTTTTGGAACAAGAACATACATTTTTTATAATAAAAACTTATTCTATAAAAAATGAAAACATACTTGATTATATCTCAAAAGCATTTCTCCTAAAAAGAGTGTTTATTGCAAAATAATAATAATAATAATAAATTTAAAAAGATCTAAATTTTATTATTTTGTTACCTAAAATAAGGATACACAAAATGTCCATAACTCTATATTATCCTAAGACGTTTTTGAATTTTGAATTCTTAAAAAAATAAATATTAAATATAATACTATTATTTCAAGAATGATTGTATTTTTTATTGATCCAATGGTTAGACTTTAGTTACATGGTTACACAATTTGTGAAGTTTTTGTAGGAGCATTCCCTTGGGTGCCCCTGCTTATTTATTTGGTTAGTATTACTTGTACCACCTCCTGTCCCACTAGCGCTATTCGAGCTGATTTGCACCATGGCGACTGCCACAACGACTGTCACCACAGCTTGGAACATAGCAGTGTCCATCTGTGGCGGTGGTGGAGTTCTTGGGGTGTTGTTTTTGTTCCTATTTGACTTCTTTGGTGGCATTTTTCTACCATAAGGTTTAAAGATGTTATTGAATTAGAACATCTTAATTACATGTCTGTTTATGTCAACTGTACAAGAATAATAGTATGAAAGACATACAAAAGAGCCTAATTGTATAGTTGCATAGTATCATAAAAACACTCCTATAGTATTTTAAATTTTATGTTTGGTTCTAGAGTTTGCTTGTATGGAGTGTTGGTAAGTTTTAAACTTGTTGTTCACTACGACCATTCCTAAATACATGTCGGTGGTATCTTAAATAAATATAGTTGATCAGGCTATATTTATCCCATATATGATTACATAATTATCCAGGCTTAACCACAACGTCCAACTTATCTAAATACTTTTATATGGTTCTTACCATGATACCGTTTCTGGTATGTATACTTTTATAAAAATATTATTATATTTAAAAGATATACTTCTTGGTCAGAGTGTTTTAGTCCTATTGTGTCTATAGTTGTATATCTTATGTGGTTTGATATACTTAGTTCACTATAAACAATGGTATGATACCAATCTATCACACCCCCAAACCAGAACGGGGGAAACGTCCGGGGGCGGATGACATCATAGTACAATATCATAGCAATTAAATAATAGAGATCAAAGCAAACACAACCGTCATAAATATAATTGATAAAGTTACATGGTTTGCAAGTGTTACATGTTTCAAAAATCAATTACAATATGATGATATAAGACTTGACTGACGTCTTAGCATCTCGTCTTCAAAAAGTTTGATGTTACCTATCTTAGTGATTCATTAAGAATACAAGTGGTTCTGAAAAAGTGTCAACATTAAAGTTGATGAGTTCATAAGCATTTTGTATGAGAAATATGTATCTTTGTTCCTTGAAAATGGTAGTGTTCTCTTCAGAAAATTCAATATTTTCTTTTATATGTAATGTAGTCTTAAATATTCCAAGACCGTAGTGCACAAGTATTCTCCATACTTAAAATAAAAATATGTAGTTTTATCCTTATATAAAACCATTTAAATGCATGTTTCCAAAAAAGTAAATTGTATTGTACTGAAAAATAATGTTTTGTAGTTGTATCTGTATAAAATCCTATAAATATATGTTTCCAAAATGTAAATGGTATTGTACTTGAAAGTCGTGTAATGTAGTTTTATCGTTAAATAAAAACAGTTGAAGATATGTTCGTATCTGTAAACCAAACGTATTGTTAATACCCAATTGTGAGTTATTATAACCATACTTGATGGCTGATGACCTGTTACAACGTTCTTCAGGTGTCGGAATGGTACAACATTTGTCACCCCAGACCTATCGATCTAACTGTAGCTAACATTTTAGGTGCGAGATTGTCAGTCCTGTATAGATCTATACACAAGTGTCACGTTCTCCCTCTAGGAGACTCTGTTTATAATACAAGACTTTTGTTGGTACTTAGGTAAGTACTTGAAGATAATGTAACATCCCGACTCCCAAGTATAATATTTAATTAATTTACCTTTATAATTTCATAGCAACTTGACGAGTTGGATGCCCCAACTCGCCGAGTAGAGGAGTTAATTGGCCGCGTGATTTTTAGAATCTACTTGACGAGTTGGACGACCCCAACTTGACGAGTAGGTGGTGAGTGAGAAAACCCTAATTTTTAGGGTTTGTGTCCTATTTAAAGGACCTTCAGCCTTCATTTCCGCCTCCCTTATCACCCTTATACTCTATGAGAAACCCTAATCGAGTGTATTCGTTTGTGAGAAAGAGAGAAGCTAACTTTGGGTGTTCTAGTGCACATTTGGAAGAGGAGTGAAGAGCATCAAGGCTTGGAACGAGAAGAGGCTTTTGGATCAAGTGTTTTTCAGTGCAAGCTTCAGTTTGGAGGTAAAAAGCTTCAACCTTGATCATTGTTTTGGTTAGATCTCATTCCTAAGAAGTTTAGGGCGTTTTTCCATCCTTTCTTGAGTTCTAGAGTGTTTGGAGCTTGACATGGAGTTGAGACTCCAGATATGGACCATATGTAGTCCTTTTAGCCCAAAGATCCAAGCTTTATCAAGTTGTTGACAAGTTTCTATGCATTAAACCCTAAATAGAGCTTGTGTTGGCATTTCATGCCCTAGATGCCATGCATGGACGTAAAGCTTGCAGCTTCACATGGTATTTCAACCTTGGGAGGATAGATCTAGAGTTTGGAACCTTAATTTTGCTTAGAATCATCTGAATGTGAAATGGTCTAGAGGGACTCAGCGAGTGCATGAGCCAACTCGACGAGTCAGCTAGGGTTTTTCCCGATAGCCTTAACGTGCTACAACTCGGCGAGTTGATGAGACAACTCGACGAGTTGAGTTGGATTTTCCCGATACTTTTGAGAAAAACGAGGGAACTTGACGAGTCGCGTACATGCACTCGAATAGTTTAGTCAACATGGACTGTTGACTTGAGCATTGACTTTCGTTGACTTTTAGGGTTTGGTCAACTGTGGACTTTTGAGACCATAGAGGGGTAAAATGGTCTTTTCACCCTTTTGAGATTTAGTGGAGGAGTTAGCTTAGTATCTCAAGTGGTTATTACAATTTGCTTATTAGAGATAATTATATTATGTAGGCGGAGTCTAGATTGTTCATGGGGGTGCTAGATCTACTTGCTTATTTCCGAGGTGAGTCTTCTCACTATACTTACCTGAGCGGTAATACTATGTGACCGGAGGGTCTTATTGAGTTATCGACAGGAGGGTCATGTGCTTATACTGAGTTATGTGATATTATGTATTTTGTCTTTGTGATATGTGTTATATTATTCTGTATTTTACTGAGATAGCACCGGAGGGTCCAGACCGAGTTGTGAGACCAGAGGGTCTTCATTGAGATATAGGACTGGAGGGTCCAATCCGAGCTGTGAGACTGGAGGGTTCTCACTGAGCCATGAGACCGGAGGGTCCACACCGAGCCATGAGACCGGAGGGTCCTCACTAAGACGCATGAGACCGGAGGGTCCATGCTGAGTTATAGCCATGAGAGGATTATTTTTTGTGTATGTGGTATTTTGGGGAATTCACTATGCTTCATGCTTACCGTGTTGTGTGTTATGTGTTTCAGGTACTTCTCAGGATTGCGAGAAAGCGTCGGCTTGATTGTACACATATGTTTGAGACCATGACGAGGATTTTGGGATATTATCAATTGTTTTGTTAAATCGAGTTTTTGACATTTGATACATTGTGATTTTGAGAAAATCTGATACTGATTTTATGAGATTTTAAAAATGAAAAAAAAAATGTTTGAAAATTTAGAGTGTTATAGATAATGTCTCACAAAGCTATATCAACGGTTTATGTATAGTGTAGTGAAATCCCTTTTTCTTGTAATGTTTGTATGTATTACCTTTTCATAGTATTTATATAGTATGAAAAATAATTATTCTTATAAATAATTATTTTCTGTGCCCCCAACAGAGTAAAATAGTGTGTATGTTTCATAAACTATACATATTATAGTTTATATAAAAGTTTTGTTGAAATAGTGAACCCATTGAATACTATTATCAAATTTGTCATGATAATAAAATGAAATGAAATAATAATTATATATTTTCGTTTATATAATTATACATTTTTTGCTCGACATGTTACAAAAGGGTTAATGTTTTATCGTAAACAACTTTATATCCATATGTATATTTATATTTTGTAAAAATATAAATGTAATGGTTCGTATTTTCATACAAGTTTTCTTGTGTTTTACTTATATTCCCTCCTTAAAACATGAAAAAAAAATCGTAAAAACTATAGGGGTATGAACTCACCTCGGATATGTTTTTGGTCAGATAACAAAGTGATAGGGACGTTCTTCGAGTTACAATACGTGACGATGTTCGAATCCTATGAGTATTAACACACGATATTGTGTGTAAATTAGTTATACTAATATGGGAGTGTTATTAAAACACTAGATTAAAAAGGGAAACTTACCAATTAATTCCTAAGAATTAATTGATGGACTTGATTTTCCTGGGAAGTGTTGAATGAAGTTTTCTGGGGATGCTTGAAGATATGAATATTATTCTTGAGAATTATGAAGATTTGAAGACGTAAGTATGGGTTTTGAGAGAAATTGTGGAAGGTTTTCTAAGTGTAAAGTGAGAAATGATGCATCGATTTCGGTTTAGCATATAAATATGAGGGAAATTGTGATGTGATGTATGCATTGAAATGTGTATTTTATCCTCTTGAATAGTGTGTCACCGCTTAGAAATGGTGTTTTCGGCCTATCCTAACCGAAATCACAAGATTTCGGTTTAATAGTTCTAACCAAGAAGTGTAGTATTCGGTCTAAAGTCTTTTCGGTCCATAGGTGGATCCTCGAATGAGGGTTCTCGGTCTCGCATGGGGATCTCGGCCAAGAAGAGTTTTCGGTGGGTGGTTCTCGGTCCAAGGCCTACATCTCGGTCCTTAATTGTTCCACAAAGTGATTTTGGTTTTAGTGCTTTTTTATTCCAAAAATCGAAATCCCTAAAGGTAACTTGAATTTTTATTATTTAATTTTTAACTATTTGATTTTTATTGACGTACTTGACTTTTGGTTGAATCTCTTTAACTTTTATTGATCCGAAATAACCGGTTGTTACAATATATATATATATATATATATATATATATATATATATATATATATATATATATATATATATATATAATGACTTAAAAGGGTAATATATTTTTCGATTTGTACACATTTGATCATAGAGTTTTTTTAGTACACATTTACCCATTCAACTTGTAAAACTGTACACATTCAGTCCTTATGACCGGTTAATCCAGGTTAATCGGAAAAATGACTTAACAGGGTAATATATTTATTATTTTGTATACATTTAGTCCTTAATATTTTTATACAAATTTAGTCCTTAATATTTTTTCTGTTTCAAAATAAGTCATTTTTGTTTTTGTACTCATTTACTTATGAGTGTGGGACAATCATTGATGATGTGTGTGGAGTTGTTGATGTTTATTTGTAACGTCTCATTTTCACAAATGGAACTCGAATCAGATCAAAACATGATTTTTGTTTAACAACACACATCGTTCAAGAACATACATACAATTTTTATTCAAGAACACACACACTGATTTTCAGATGTTCAGATATATTCATTCGATTTTCAGATCTTCATATATCTTCATTCGATTTTCAAGAATACATACCCAAATCTTATGTATGTATGTGTTATTGTGTTTATTATTTAAAAGTCAAAATCTAAAAAGATAAACACGAACACAGAAAAGATGAACATGAACACACTCAAAAAAAGATAAACATGAACACACACTCAGAAATCTTCGATTTCCTTTTTGGAAATTAAGTTTGCTCTTCAAAAATCGAACATAAAATCGTTTTTTGGGTTTTATTCTTCAAAAAACTGAAGCTTTGGTAAAGAAATCGGTTCAGATTTTCTTATAAATCTATTATTAAGAAAAAAACGTTTATTCTAAAATACATTTATCGAAAATCAGAGTAATATAAGAAACGTGGAATCCTCAATACTGTTGATTAGTGTGTACAATCATGTCTTCGACTTCCCACGATCAACGATAGAACCTGAAAACATAAACAACTAGGTAAACACAATGTTTAGTGAGTTTCCCTTAAAATACCTGATACAACAAACTTATTATCATGCATAACGGGCCCACACTCATTAGATTGGAATACATTGGCCTAATCAGTCATCAGACCGGAATACTAACATGTAACAGGTCCAATCAATCTTCGAACTGGAATACCCGAGGTTTGTCAGCATGCCGCCTTAACCCAACCGCTCTTCTCGAGCCTTCGTGCCTATGGCTTACTGTCGGCTCGCACCAGGTATCTTGGCCTACAACATATAGCAGGATCACCTCAACCTATCCCACCACCATATGACTATCTCACATAAGATATCGCGAGAAAAACCTAACTAAATCATTTATAAGTATTGAATGAGTACAAAAAATGACTTATTTTGCAACAAAAAAAAAATAAGGACTAAATGTATAAAAAAAATATTAAGGGCTAAATGTGTACAAAGTGAAAAATATATTATTCAATTAAGTCATTTATACCGGCTAATCAGGAACAACCGGTCATAAGGACTAAATGTGTACAAATCAAATAATATATTACCCTTTTAAGTCATTATATATATATATATATATATATATATATATATATATATATATATATATATATATATAGGTCAAATAAAAACTATAAATAACGTGACAACATAAAAAGCTACTTTTATATTATTATGTTGTAATGAATTTTGTATGCACAACTTTATATCATTATTTTGAATAAATGAACACTTATAGATTAAAACTAAAATTAGAATTTACTACAAAAATACAAATACATAAATTTATAATAAAATAATAAAATTCTAACGAATATATGAATAATCAAACGTTAATATTATATTAAAATTACTTCAATAATACACATATACAACATTCATTGCAGAATAATAGTATAAACATAATATTATTACGTTTTCACAGTATTTACTGTTATATATATATATATATATATATATATATATATATATATATATATATATATATATATATACACACACACACATACGCACACACACATATACACACTATGGGGACAGTCGATAAACACGAAATTTTAAAAAAAGGAAGGGTGAAACTCACATTTTACAAAGTTGAATGTGGGGATGAAAGAGATATTTTTAAAAAATAAAATAATGAAAGATATTATTTTACAAAGTAAAAGATTATACAAAATAGAGAGGTTAATATAGATAAGATGTTTAAAAATAAAATAATATTTATGATTCTTTGAGCGAGTCAGCGGTTAAAGATTTGGAAAATTAAAAAGCCAAGAAAATTCACTAGGTCTATAACCCGTCATAGACCACGCTTGCAGTCCTTATTTCCTTTCGAAATCGTAGCCTTCGTTGTACTGTGCGACAGTACCGATATCCTCCTATCGGAGCCGGCTTTCAAAATTGTCCATCCTTATAAGCCTTTTTAAAGGTTTATAAATTTGCTGTATTTGTATGCATAATTATTTTTCTTTTAATTTCTATTTTAAATAATAAAACAATATTAATTAAATATTGATTTAAAAAAATGAAAATATATTAGACACAAAGTCTATTATAAAAACCTTTAACAAAACATATTATATATTGGTCTTACTGGATCAACTATCGTTTTTTATTTTAACAATTTATGCACGTCCTTTTAGTATCTATCGGTGATAAGAGAAGAAGACTAGCTACACCGACATCAGGTTCGGTCCAAACCGATAAGAGGCTCATGGCTAAAGAGGAAAAAATACACCCCGCAAATTACAATTTAAAAGTTATATTACCAAAAATCATATACAAAATAAGAAAATATATGAAAAACTTACAATTGAGGTTCTTAGGCTTTAAAAGAAGATACTTGACTTGTTCAACCTTTGTATTTTTATTCAACAATGCAACTGATGTTGGTATAAAGATGAAACTACATAAAGTTACAAAAAATATTTGTACGAATTTTTATAGATGCAAAATCACTAATAATAGTATCAACTCAGGATCAACATTATCCAACATAACATGACAAAGATATAACATAGCAGAACTGTTTAATACAAATCAATGATTAAAGTTTATATATTCAAATGATATAAAAGAAATGAAAACACATGATGATTGACATTAGGCGGATGTTGATATTGTTCGGTTTTTATCTCATAACCACCGAGCATTTTAAGAAAAAATTTTATTTAATCTATTTTTTTTACTTTTTAGTCTGCATATAAGAATATAAAATAATATCATTATAGTATTAAACAAAACCATTTTAATGTTTTCCCAAATTATTTCAAACTGTATACTAATTCAAATATTTGATGCCCAAAATACTAAAATAGACTAAAAGTCTAAAACACATGTCTACAAGCATCCTTCTTAATAAATGAATTTTAATCTCATGAGTTTTGACACTTATCATTTTGAGGTATTTTTGAAACAAATATTATCCATTTGTCAAATTTTAATTTATTTCAATTTTAAAAATTAAAGTCATATATTTATATATGTAAAGTATTAAATATATATATATATATATATATATATATATATATATATATATATATATATATATATATGATATTAAATGAGATAATCTTATAAAAACTCAACATATTTTCATCAATGTCTTAAAAAACCACTATATTATTTTTTTTGTATGTTAAAACCCTTATATTTTTTAAAATGTATCATTTAAGGCATTGAGCTCGGTAAATCCTAGATAATCAAAAATGTTAGGTACTCGATTCTTAACGTTTCTATTGTTACAATTCATTAGATTAAAAAAAATTTAAAAATATGAGGGTTTAAATGCACTAAAAAATGATATAATGGTTTTTTTAATCCTTTCATGAAAATAGAGTAGGTTTTTCTAAGTTCTCAAAACCTTAAATAAGAATTTTAAAAAATATAAGGGTTTTAGTGTACTAAAAAAATAATATAGTGGTTTTTTAAACATTTGGTGAAAATATGTTTGGTTTTTCTAAGGTTTTCCCATATTAAATTGCAATAAATATGTTTCTTTCGTTCTTATTTTAAAGTTGTACATTAAAATGTATTTTTTGTTTACACTTTAATTTAATGTTTATTTTTTTTTTTAAATCAACCCATGTAATACACGGGTCTCATACCTAGTTAGCAAATAAGAAAAGACAACATGTTATAACTTTACAAGGCTTAGGTTATTTCCATTGGATTAAACCTATAGAGAGTTGTATAGATTGTCATGAGAAAAGAAAATATAAACATTCAATTTAATTTTAAAAAAAAAATCATAAATTTTCATTATAATTCTATTGCACCGTTCAATGGTCATTCAATTCTATACTCTCTCTCCTTTATATTATATTTACATTTAATGTATTAAACTCTCATACAATTCCCATTGATGGATGACCTTACTAACAACAAAAAGAATGAGCATGAAACCCATTGCCATTACTATAGGACCGCTAAAATAAAATAAAATAAGAAGAAATTAAACACAATCATTGTTAACAATAAATTTTTTTTTTAAATATCGAGACAAGTCCAATTTTGACTTTATTAACGAAAAATATCTTTTTTTTTTAATTTATAATTAAACTCGAGGTATAAGTAACTTTTGCAAAATGGCTCTTATATTCTGTTAACCCTCATGTTTACTGATTTTTTTGGGTTTAATTGTAAATAAAAATCAAAGATGTTCTTTTCATTAATATGATCAAAATTTAAAGTAATTTTTAGAGATTTCTCAATCATTTATTTTATATATAACGAGTAGATTCTATAACTAAACACATTTTATTTCATCATTGTTTAATACAATAAAACTATATAGAATAGAAAGTCGATAAATTAATAGTTGATATAATAATTCCTTTAAGATAATATTTTTAATGGATTTTGATTGGGGGATGCAATGTTAAATTAATAATTCGTAAAAAATTATAAGATCATTCATAGACCCTATATAAAAAAATTTAATAATTTATTATATACTACTTATTACATAAGGAATTACTTTTGGGGAAATGACACTTTAGCTTTCCGATCTTTTGTACATTTACTCATTCAGTCCTTTAAGTATTTTATATGCTTTATAAGGAACTAAACTTGTTTTTGTCGGGTCTATTTGCTCACTTTGCCACATAGACCCTACCCATCCACAAACATCCAATTTCTGAGGCATCATTTTTCTATAATATCTCTTTCTCCTTCCCATTCACCTTATGTACATTAATGGTGGCCTGACTTTTAAGGTCTATACCTGAACGATCAACAAGCAAAGCAGCCATATGACGTTCTTTAATTAGCTGATAAAGCTAGCGACTTTTCAACTACTTTCTATGGTGGGTGCAGTAACCGGAGCTCGTTGTCTCTCTCCACACCCATTTCAGTCAATCCCTCTTCTGCAACCACCGTACAGACCTCAATCAGCGAAGATTTTACATACATTTTATGCATGAGAATCGAGGAAAAAAGTAGTTGCAGCAAAATCATAAGGAGGAAGTTGGCCCTTAACTAGAAACAACTCTTACTTTTATCTTTTGGTAGCGACGATCGTCCGATGGAACTTCTGGTGACATCGAAAAGGAAATCCAAATGTGGCAACAGTGGATGAGACATGCAAGAGAATCAAAAGGAAGATTTGGAACTCCAGATGTAACCATACGGTGAAATTACTAGGTGTATTGCAAGATCTAGAAGAATCTTGGTAACACTATGTACTAAGTTGTATGATAAGGGCGAAAAGCTCAAGGGAACTATCCAGAGATACGAAGATGAACTTAAACGAAGAAATAAACTCCAACCAAAGAAGGTTTTAATCTTTTCTGCTCCCTTTTATATCAATGCAACCTTATAAATGTTATAAACCGCACATTGGGAACTAAATTTGATTACCATCCACCGACTGAGTATTCTGAAGTTGATATATTTGGTATCTATAACTTATTCCAGCTTGAAAATTAGCGATTTATTTAGTGGGTGGGGGTTATTGGTATTTTATGTTTATATGATGGTTGTATATCATTTTTTCTATGCATATACATTCTACTAAACTACTTTTTTTTGTAGGTGCTTCCAATAAATAAAGAATGGAAACAAAAATTGTGAAGATAGAGAATGATGGTGAAAGGGTCACAAGGAGGAAGAAGGGTTGATTTTACTTTTTTAATTAACTAAAAACCACTCCGTACATGGAACTATGGAACTGGTAATGATAGGTCATATGGACTAAAACGACAGATCACTTCACAGTTTATTTCATCATAATGCATGGAAAATACTTAACGGTCTAACCGGGGAAATGTGCAAAACATCATATGGCTAATGTGTCATTTCTACATTAGTTATTCATATTTTAAATGATGTCTATAAGTTATCTTATAAATTTAACGAATTATTAATTTAATATTCTATCCGCAAATTAGGACCCGTTAAAAAAATATTATCTTAAACAATTTATTAAATAACTGAGTACTAATTTTTGTCGTATATTACTTTTCACAATTATGCTAGCATCATAGATTTTTGGCATGAAGAAGTACCATAGGCCTCCAAGGTATGTTAGTTGTGTTTTGTGAGGTAGGCTATATCATAGATTTCATCATTGTTTAATACAATAAAACTACATATCATAGGACTCAAAGGTATGTTTGATGTCTTTTGTGAGTTAGGCTATAACATTAAACAAATTAACAATACTAACATAAAACTAAATACCATAGACCTCCAACATAAAACTACATAACATACGGCAAACTAACAACACCGAGATAGAATTACATATCATAGGCCTCCAAGATATATTCAAAGCGGTTTGTGAGTTAGGCTATACCATAAGGCAACTAACAACACTAACATAAATGTTTAATTTTCTTAACACCAACATAAATGTTTATGTTGGTGTTGTTAGTTTGCTTGATAATATTGTCTGCCTCAACAAACACGTCCAACATACCTTTGAGACATATGATAAATGTTTTATTGTATTAAACCATGACGAAAATCTATGAACTATCTTACAAAACACATCCAACAAACCTTGGAGATATATAGTAATTCTTGGTAGCAAAAATCTATGATGCTAGCTTAATTGTAAAAAAGACCTAGGGAAAAAATCTATGGCAAAAATAATATTCTAGTATTAATAAGTTTATTAAGATAATATTTTTGGTGTGTCATGATTTATAGATAGAATGCTAACTAATATTGTTAAATTATCAGTTAATTTTTAAACTTCATTTAAAATATGCATTAGTAATTTCTTATGTAGTATCATAGTATGTAATATATAAGAATTTATTAATTTATATTTTATATGAGGTCTATAAATTATCTTATAGTTTTAGCAAATTATTAATTTAACATTCTATCTCTGAATCGGGACCCGTCAAAAATATTATCTTATAGTTTTAGCAAATTATTTATTCACATTCTTAGTACATTTTTTTGGCATTAAAAACACTTTGCGGTTGGCATCATTAAAAGGAAGATTGTTGGTGTAAGTGTACATAATCCATATATAATTGTTAATTAGAACCAACTAAACCCATCTAATTCTAATTACATAAGAACCATTCGACTAAAAACTATTATTAACAATATTACTTAATTTTGTAAGTTACCATCTATGCAAGATGTGACTCAAGTGAAAGCTCATATAGATATTCTGGAGGAACTCTATATGATTCAAGATTCTCTTGTTTTTTCCAAAATTTTTGTTCGTTTTGTTGTTGAAATAATTTTTGTACACATTTTATCATTAAAATTATTCACGGTGTTTCAAATATATCATTATGACATTCGATACCTGATTATAATGATTTATTTTGAACACAATCTTTTCATTAAATTCCTCAAATAGAAATTTGTCTAACACTATAAAATTTTCCTATAAATGAGAAATGTAAAAAAGTCTTATATAAATTTAATGACTTTCTTATTTTTAAGAAATTAATATTTCAAATTAAATTATTATTACTAAATAGCTATTCTAAATAAATTACAAACTAAACATTGATTTCTTAACGTGTTAACAAGATAAATTCCACATTTAATAATACAGATAATGAATTGTAAAGAGGACAACCTTTATTCCATATACACATTTACTCAAGTTAAGTTTTTTTATGCACATTTTAGCATTGAATTATTTTTGGCGTCCTGAACATACCATAATCACCAGATATTGCAAGTCATAATAGTATAATTTAAACAAGATTCACAAGTTCAATGGCTTAATGAACTAAAATATACACAAAACAAATCATTATCTCTTTAAATTCATATAAACAACTTCTTTAGTATGACAAAACTGAACAGACGAGAATGCAAACATATAATAGAAAATGGCGATGAAAAATTGAGTAGATAGATTCATAACATGATTAGACTATCATGCCTCTAAATAATTTTGTCCATTGTGAAAAATGAACAGAAGTTCCTTAGTTTTTATTATTAACTTTTTTATTGTGTTTTTTTGGGATTAGATCACAACCATTAAATTCATATTCATCGAAGCATGCCATAAAGTGGAATATTGAAATCTATCTGTCAAACGATTTTATTAATTCCAACAAAATGGAAGACACAGGAATACATTGGACCTATATAGAATTCAAAGGATTTTATTAATTCCAACAAAACGGAAGATACAACAATACATTGGACCTAAATTGAATTCAATTATAGTTCTGTCAAATCCCAAAGATTCCAAGGAACATAAAACCAACATTTTAATATTGAGTTATTGATATAAAAGTCCTTAAGTTTTTCAGTTTTGTCCCTGATTTTAGGTGTGGTAATACCTAACATTTGGGCTCTTTTTGTCAAAATTTGCTTTTACTAGGCTAATTGAGTTCTAGTCGGCAACCTTGCTCCTCATAACCCTTCTCCTTTGAACCATTGTGGAAACCCAACTCCGATCACCGCCGTTCATCACCACCCACCCCAAGCAAGCTCCGGTGACAGTGTCTTTAGGTCTAGATGCCATCACCGCCCTTGATTGGTCATCACCATCATATACTTCACCTCTTTACTCTTTAAAAAGGTAAAAAATGAATCAGATCAAAGGGGTTTAGGGGAAGCTAACCTCCTCATGTCGTGATGATTTGATAGGAGGTGGAGGTCTCACCAGAGTAGACGACCTCCTCATGTCACTGATTACACACTTCACCTAGAAAATCGATTTCACAAACCTCACTAGAAAAGACGAGCTCCTCCTGTCGCCGATTGAACACACTTACCACCTCCTTCTTCATCTAAGGTACCATGATAGGAGATACAGGTGGAGTTCCGGATTGACCTAGTCCCTGGTGCGGCTTCGATAGCCAAGGCACCATATCGGTTGGCTCCTCCCGAGATGCAGGAGTTGTCTACACAGCTATAGTAGCTGTTAGACAAAGGATTCATTAGACCGAGTAGTTCGACCTGGGGAGCCCCGATCCTATTTGTGAAGAAGAAGGACGGGTCGCATCAGATGTGTATAGATTACCAGGAGATGAACAAGGTAACGGTGAAGAACCGTTACATACTCTAGAGGATTAATGATCTTTTCGACTAGCTACAGGGGGCATATTGGTTTTCCAAGATAGATTTATGTTTAGGCTACCATCAGATGAGGGTTAGAGACGAGGATGTTCAGAAGACTGCTTTCCGGACTCGTTATGGCCACCACGAGTTCGTGGTGATGCCCTTTGGGCTCACTAATGCTCTTGTCACTTTCATGGACTTCATGAACTGCATATGCAGACCGATGCTGGATCGGTCTGTGATCGTCTTTATTGATGACATATTGTTTACTCTAAGACGCAGGAGCAATATGAGGAGCACTTGTGAGACGTGTTGGATACCCTGAGGAGGGAGATCTTGTACGCCAAGTTCTCCAAGTGTGAGTTTTGGTTGCACGAGGTGTAGTTTCTTGGGCACCTCCTCAATCAGAACGGTATTTTGGTCGACCCGACCAAAGTTGAGGCTGTGATGAGATGGGAGGTTCCGAAGTCTCCATCTGAGATTCGGAGTTTCCTTGGGTTAGCAAGCTATTCCCGGAGAGTCATACAGGACTTTTACAAGATAGTAGTACCCTAGACCCGACTGACAAAGAAGGTCGTGGTCTTCTGTTGGGGGCCAGAACAACAAGCAACGTTCGAGACACTGAGATAGAGGTTGTGTGAGGTGCCTATATTAGCCCTGCTAGAGGCATGGAGGATTTTGTAGGATATTGTGACACTTCCATCTCGGGCTTGGGCGCGGCATTGATGCATAGGGGGCATGTCATTGCTTAGGCCTCGAGGCAGCTGAAGCCTCACAAGGCGAACTACCCGACACATGATCTATGTTGGGGGCAGTCATTTTCGCCCTCAAGATTTGGCGGTATTACCTCTATGGGGTTCGTTGTACCATATACACGGACCACAAGAGCTTTAGATACCTCATGGATCAGCTGAATCTAAACATGAGGCGTCGTCAGTGGCTAGATATGGTGAAGGATTATGATTATGAGATCCTTTACCACCCGGGGAAGGCCAACATTGTGGCCGATGCGCTTAGCCGCAAGGCGGCCTTGATCAAATACATTTGCTTAAGGATGACGGTGGTGACTTGACTGTTGGAGCAGATACGAGAGGCGCATGTTGAGAGTATGAAGGAAGAGTGCCAAAAGTGTGAGCGGATCATAGGCCAAGTGGCCTCATTTGACTACGATAGCTGTCGGTTGCTGACCCTGCATGGGAGGATCTGGGTTCTATACTAGGGAGGAGTACGACTGATTCTGATGGATGAGGCCCATAACTCTAGCTTTTCCATCCATACCGTGGTGACGAAGATGTACAAAGATCTTCGCCATGATTACTGGTGGACCTGCATGAAGCGGGACTTAGCCTGGTACATCAAGAGTTACCTGACATGCAGGAATGTCAAGGCAGAGCACCAGAGGCCTCACGGAAAGACGCATCCGTTGGATATCCTTGTGTAGAAGTGGGAGGATATTACTATGGACTTCATCACGAATCTTCCCAAGACCGCACGAGGAGTGGATTTGATTTGGGTCATTGTGGATCGGTTGACCAAGAGTGCCCATTTCATCCTGATCCATGAGAGAATTTCATCCGAGAAGCTGGCCAACATATACATCAGAGAGGTAGTAGCTCTACATGGAGTGCCAGTTTCTGTGATTTCTAACCGAGACATGCAATTTACTACCAGATTCTAGAAGAAATTTCATGACGAGTTGGGTACTCTTCTTCAATTTAGCACGACCTTTCACCTGCAGAAGGATGGTCAGAGCGAGCGGACCAACCAGACTCTGGAGGATATTCTGCAGGCATGCGTCATGGAATTTGGTGGTAGCTAGGATACCTACCTTCCCTTGGCAGAGTTTTCCTATAATAACAGCTACCACGCGAGTATCGACCGTCCTCCCTTCGAGATGTTATGTGGGAAGAAATGTAGAACCTTGATATGTTGGGGTGAGGTTGGACACAGTATCATGGGGAGTACCGAAGTGATACTCAAGATGACGGAGAGGATACATCAAGTACAGAGCAGGCTTTAGACTGCTTAGAGTCGGTAGAAAAGCTACACCGATAGACGCCGATCGGACCTGGAGTTCTAGGTCGAGGATATAGTTCTCCTGAAGGAGTCACCATGGAAAGGTGTCATTTGGATCAGGAAGCAAGGCAAGTTGGGCCGCAGGTACATTAGTCCTTTCAGGGTTGTAGCCCGAGTGATCAAGGTGGCGTATAAGCTGGATCTGCAGCCGAGCTTAGTCAAATCCACAATACCTTTTATGTCTCCCAGCTGCGGAAGTGTCTGGTAGATGACTCTGAAATGGTACCTCTAGAGGATATTCAAGTGGACGCTAGCCTAAACTACATCGAGCGACTGGTAGCCATTCTCGACAGGAATAGACGTAGGATCCGAAAGACGAGATGAGGGAGCATTACCCCGAGTTATTCCCGACAGCAGCAGCAGGCTTCCAAGACGAAGTCTATTTCAAGTGGGGGAGATTTGTAACGTACTAGATTTTCAAGGTATTATTCTTATCTATATAAGGTTAACAGTTCTAAAGACATTTGGGCTTAGACCTTTGGGCCCTTGTAATTGGGCTGATGAAGCACCCTACATGGAGCGTACCTTGCCATGTACACTCAGCGTACTCAGGAGATTGGAACGCGGAAGCCATGCACGTACGCCCAGCGTACCAAGAGTACGTGCAACGTACGCATGCAGAATCTAAAACCCTAAATTTTAGGGTTTGATCCCTATATAAACTACCTTATGCCTTTGGTTCAGCCTCCCTCTCACCCTTAGACAGCCACCATGAAAACCCTAACCCATATTTTTGTGTTCTTGTGATTTGGTAGCCACTTGAGAGCATTTTAGTGTGGTTTTGGTGTTCTGGAAAAGAAAGAAGTTTGAAGAAGGAGCATTGATTCAAAGGGAGCTTGTAGATCCAGGAGAATAGCACAATTTTTGACTCATTTGATGTATCAAGCTTCAAACTTGATCATTGCATGCTTAAATTTAATTTTGGGGTGTTTTATGTCACTTTTAGACTCCATTGTTGAGGTTTCTTGTATCTTGATAGTTTTAGACCATAAGAGTTGTGCTTTTGGGCTCTTAGAGTCATAGAAATCGGACCTATATGGTTAAGCCACAACCATGCAAGTGTTTGTTGGTCATAATGTTTGTTTAAAGACCAAAATCATGTTTTGATCCCCAATCATGCATGCAAGCACATAAAGTTTGTGACTTTATGGATTAGGAGGTCTTAAAGGACCTGGATCTACATTCTGGATGTGAATACTTAATGGATTAAATCACAAATGGAGCCCCAAGGAAGCTGGCCAGTACGCTAGGCGTACACCCTGGTACGCCGCGCGTATTGGGTCAACTTCCCGCCATTGGTCAATGCCAGCGTGGCCAGGCGTACATGCTGGGTACGTCGCGCGTAAGCATGCAGAGTGGCAAACTTGGGCTTTTGAGCCTTAGAAGTTTGGGCCTGGATAGTTAGGCCCCATGGCCCACTATGGAGCATAGTTTCTAGGCATAGGACTAAGACTTAAAGTAGTAGGCCTTTTGTGCCATATTGGGCCACTTGAAATTATTTATTTTGGGCTAAGGATTTATTAGGCTTGTGATAGGCCCATTTGAGGAGTTGGGCCCATTTTAGAAAATTGGGCCTTTAGTGGGCCATTAGTAGGATGGAAAGATTAGATGGAATTGGGCCTTGGGTATGGTCCAAATTAGACCAAGGGGTAAAATGGTCATTTTAACCTAAGAAGTATTATGAATTTTGACTAAGTGTTGTTATGATAAATATAGTTGGGGAGTCATTGGAGCAGCTGTGAGAGATTGCTTTCCGTGATATTCGATACTTAGCTTTATGAGGTGAGTTATCTTCCAGTAGAAGTGTGTCGAATGCACTAATGTTGGCCCACTAGTAGTTGATTATAGTAGAGATGATTGTCTTTGTGATAATTTTCTGGTATACCACTATCTATTATGTGTTGTGTGCTACTATGATATGTTTTATGTGATAGTGGTAGGACGGGTAAGATAGACACCTGTATCGGTTGTAAGGACCGACAGGGTAGGTCGGGCACCTAGGTATGCCTGACAGTATATTATGTTATGTTATTATGTGGTAGTGGTAGGGGTGAAATAGCCCCCGTAACCAGTTGAAATAAATCAGATAGTAGGTCGGACACCCAAATATGCCTGGCAGGGTAGGTCAAGCACCCAGATATTCTTGGGAAGGGATAGGTAAGGCACCCTGGTATTCTTGACAAGGGTAGGTTGAGCACCCATATATGCTCACAAGGGTAGGTCGGGCACCCAGATATACCTGGTAGTATATTTATTGTATTGTATGTGGTATGATGGGAACTCACTAAGCTTCGTGCTTACAAGTTTCATTTTTGGTTTCAAGAACTTCCCCCGCGAAGGGAAAGGAGCCGGCGCGGTAGCAGCGTGTGACAACCTGAAATGTATTCCGTCGCTGTAACCCTTTTCCATTAATAAAATTTATTTTTATTAAAATTTTCCGTTAACTTTTGCGTTAAGCAAATAAATTAATATTTTTATTTTATTTTATTTCAAAAGTGTTGAAACGAAATAAAAAATCGTGTAGCACCCTCGAATTTATTTGGAAAATTTTTAGTTTACGACTAAGTCGGATTACGGCCATTTAATCGGGTAAAATTTTAAACTCCGTTTAATAGCTGTATTGGGTGGATCCCCACCTGGCCGAAAACTCAAGCCCTATATAAGGGTGAGTGGACCTCCAATTGAAGCTTTTCCACCCTCATAACACACTCTCTCTCTACTCTCTCTCTACAACTCGAGTTTTGATCCAAAAACGCCCCTTTCGAGCTCCAAAATCATAAGTAATCTATCCTAGCTTGTTGTTTAACTTGTTAAGCATGCAAATCTGTGGTTAAATCATCCAAAACTCTCAAAAAATTGTGTTTACGGTTGGGGAACATCTCCCAAAACCGTAAACTCCCATAAGGGGGTTTTGAAGCCCCAAAACCCTTCCAAACCACTTCTAGTGCTTAGCTATGACTTAAGGACTTTCATGTACGAGTTTAGAACACCAAAATCTTGTCATTTGGGGAGTAAACATGAGTTTACAGCCCAAGAACATTCTTGGACCGTAAACACCCTTTCTTAGACCGTAAACACCTTTTAAGGTGTTAAATTGCCCCTTAAACACCTCCTATGGCTTGGAATAATGCATAGAACCTTGTATTCTTTCATTTGAGACCTTAAATCATGCAAGTTTGGACGAAGCATGAGTTTACGGCCATAAATCCATGTGTTTACGGCAGTAAACTCCCCAACTGTCCTTCAAGAACCGTAAACCCCTTTTCCAAGGTCATTTCAAGTCTCGATCACTTCCTAAGCCATTAAATCAACCCTAGAACCTTCCCTTGTGCAATGTAAGACCTTTAATCACCCAAAAACACTCCACCCATGAGTTTACGGCCATAAACTCATGAGGATATGGTCTTTGGGCCGTAAACACCCCTAAGGGTTTATACTTGAAGAGTAAACTCCTTACCAAGGCCCTACACTCCTTAGATGCAACCCGTATCGCTTCCAACACTTGAGATAAGGTGTTTTATCACATCAGGAGTGTATTATCTTACTTAATTAGTGGTTCAAAGTCTAATTAGATACAATTATGTATCTCCTCTTGTTACATAGGATCCTCGAGCGTGTTCAAGCCCTAAATTGGCACTTAGCATCTTACCCGGAGCATTCTCGTCTGGTGAGTTCATACCCCTACACTTTTTCTGAGGTTTTCATGTTTTCAGGGGGGGATACAAGCAACTCATAAAGGTTTTCGTAACTTAAAAACTGATGTAATTATACGATTTTCCGACAAACTTTAAATACTTTATCCCTTTTGTAATATGCGGAGTATAAGGGAGGTTTTTTTTAATATACTTACATGGTTTTCAAACAGCATGAGAACTTATCAAATCATTCAAATTATTATGGGAATAATTTGGGATCTTCGTTACTTGTTGTACGGATTCAGAATTTATGCAAAGTCAATAATATAAACTATGTCTGATTTAGTTTATCCATATTTAATCTAGAGTACCACGTTAAATAATTACTTTGTATTTAATTATTATTTATACTCTACTTTATTTCAAACGATTTCGAAGCTCAAGAACGATCATTTATCCCGTGAATTAGTTAATACTAGCTTGTGAGACTTGTCCTCGTTATACCCTTCGGGGTACCAGTAAATCCTCTCCGGAAGTATAACCAGAGTCTCCTGGAGGGAGAACGTGAAATTTGTAGATAGATCCATTCGGGACTGACAATCCCACACCTAAACTGCTAGCTACAGTTAGGCGGGCACGCCTGGGGTGACAAATTTTGGAAATCGATCGACGCCTGAAGAACGTCAAGGAGGTCACGGGTCAAATTAGTATGGTTATACGACTCACAATACGTATTAAACTAACTAACTTGGTTCACATATTTCTTTCTTTCTTCCATAGTTTTATTTATGTAATAAAGCTACCTACTTTCGTACTGGAGGGTATTCTAGGGATCTTAATCTATAGTTTTATGTATTAAAACTACCTACTTTCGTACTGGAGGGTATTCCAGGGATCTTAATCTATAGTTTTATGTATTAAAACTACCTACTTTCATACTGGAGGGTAATCCAGGGATCATAACTTATAGTTTTCTTAACTTACTAGCGATAGCCAGGGCTTTTCTTGTCTCACAGAAATCGACTAACATGTTAGAAAATATGGGATTTTCTGGGAAAACATGCATATGTATTTCATAACTCAGTAACAATGGTTTTCGATATTATGGCACTCTTTATCAAATGAAAGGAAGCATTTTCACAAGATTTATTAACCAATTTTCCTTAAGAAACATGCTTATGAACTCACCAGCTTTATGCTGATTTTTTTTTTTTAAAACTGCTTGTATTCTCAGGTTTCTGTTAGACAGGTACCCCCGCGTTCTTTTGGAGAAGACGGAGCATAAAGGAGTCTCGTCTTTACTATTGATTATATGTTGATGTACATAAACTATGTTTTCCATACTTGTAAACAAATGTAAATATTTCTATGTAATGTAATGTTTTGTGTTTACTATGCTTACTATGTACATTGGTTGTGATACTTTACATGACGTCCTCCGCCCGGAACGTTTCCACCATCGGTTTCGGGGTGTGACACAGCACATCACACACACGATTTCTACATATGAGATTTCTTGGGATTGTACTCTGACATTGTTACTATGTTATGACATATTTTTGAGACTGATGATCTATGGCTTTTGATGAAATGAATTAACTTGACGATGTTTTCTACAAATTCTTTTATGAATTGCTATATCGAAAATGAAATTTTTGGTCCGTATTTTGGGGATGTTACATTTGCATCTCCAATAAGCATCACTGGAAGCATTCTAAGTAAAATCACATCTTTATTTGCATTTGGGACCTTGAAGTAGTTAACAATGTCCAAGAATTCCTTGATGTTCTTTAATGCATCATAATGGTCTTTCCCAAACAACAGGATATTTTTAAGCATGGCAAATAATATGCCCCTTGAGTTTTAAATTTGCGGTTGCAGGAATTTCGGGTGGCACAAGACCCAGTTCGTTGTCGTTACGCTATAACGTCCCAAAATTTAAGACCAAAATTTCATTTTTTTTAAACATAAAACCATCATCCAAAATGTTTTCATAAAATCATAATCAAATTAGAATATGTCAATAATTATCCAAATACATCATAGTCAAGTAAAATGCGGAACAATATGGTGTGTGCGATACAATCATCCCGAGCTCTTCCCCTTTGATCAGGAAGTGCGTAAAACATAAACTAAAAACCGTAAGGATGAAGCTTAGTGTGTTCCCCAAGATACCCCATACCATACATATCAAACATACAATGGGACATGCCCAACAACCCTCGGGCCCCGCCTGGAATCGAGCCTTGTTTGGAACAGATCCATCAATAATATGAGATAGGCCCTGCCTCATCACAATCATCAGACTCCCTCTGGCATCGGGCCCCACCCAACATTCATACAGACATATAAAACACATGCAAGAATCACTAAGATAAATAGCATACAATACACTCATCTGGCCCCGCATGTCATCGGACCCCGCCGGTATAGATATCACATAACATACATGAAAGAGTCACATAGATAACTAGCATCCTAATCCTAATAAACCATGGCACAACATTTGTGCCTTTAACTCAAATAGCACAGTGAGGAAACTCACCTCAAACTGCTAAATATCAGATAAAAGCTCGGACTGCTGATCTGGGAAATCTCCGCATAAAATATCATTCGTTAATACCCAATTAATAATTGGTCCATCACCCATAACTAGAATACTAGTCCAACTGTCAAACACTCAGGGTAAAAGACCATTTTACCCTTTCTTTACTTGGCCGAAAATCTGAGGCCCAATCCAATAGCACCAAAAAGGCCAAAACGGCCCAAATCCCTAAAATATACCTGAAACCCCATATGAGCCCAAATCTGAGAAGGCCCAAATCCTAGAAATGGTCCAAAGTTAGAAAGACTAATGGCCCAACAAGGCCCAAAGCTCCATTAGTCCAAATATGGCCCAAACCACAAAGTTACCAAAAGTCAACAACAACTGAGTACGCCCGGCGTACTTAGACTTACGCGCTGCATACTCCATAAATCGCCAGTATACGATGTGTTCGAGCTAGGTACACCTAACGTTCTACCAAGTGTGCATGATCGGGGACCTGGCTGCATCTGTGCAATGTACGCTTGTGTACGCCTAACGTACTTGCCCATTAAACACTTTTCCCATTAAGTGCTTAATGCTTGCAACCAAACGTCCAAACTTCAGATCCAAGTCTTGTGAAACACCATAATCCATGAAGTTATGAACTTGGAGCCTTTGCATGGCTCAAAAGAACCTAGACCTTACTTTTAGCATTCTACTTTCAACAAAACAACCAAAACACATGCATGGTTAATCCACAACCATCAAGATGCTAACTTTATTGACTAAGGACCTCAGAAACATCAACAGAAGCAAATCCTAACTTCTAGAATGGAAGAAACCTAGTAGATCTCACCATAGGACCAAAAAGAGACCAAAACCTCATAAAGACTAGGTCTAAGCATACAAGAATCAAGTTCCAAGCTTTATACCTCAATGAAGCTGGAAATGATGTTAGAATTATGCATCTACAAGTTCCCCTTTAATCAAAGTTCCTTCCTCCAATCTCTACATCATCAACTCTTACCAACACAGATGAAACACACGCTCAAGAGGGTCAAACCTCTTTAGAAGAGGCTAGGGTTTCGAAATGGCAATCAAAGGGCTATGGAGGCTGAGGAATGAGAGGATGAAAGTTCATTAAGCTGTTTAAATAGGGTTCAATTGCTAAAATTTAGGGTTTGTCCCCTACATTCGTATGCCCTGCGTACTATGAGTACGCCCAACGTACTCTAACTTATCTGGAAATGGCAAAACTACCACTTAGGGACCAAATCTGCATAACATTTACATACCAAGGGTCAAAAATGAAAGTATCTTAAATCGGGTAATACACCTTTCCCCCACTTGAATCAGACTTCGACTTCAAAATCCACTGCCTCAAATAACTCTGAGTAATGCTCGCTCATCTCTTCCTCAGGCTCACACGTCTATTCGGACCCCATCTAGTGATGCCACTGCATCTTCACCAACTCCACAACCTTGTTCCTCAAGGTTTTCATATTCTTGTCAGGGATGGAAATCGGTCTTTCAATATAAATAAGGCAATCATCCACCTGAATATCCTCCAATAGAAGCACCACAGAATCATCAACCAAACATTTCCGCAGTTGAGAAACGCGAAACATGCTATGGATCTGCCTAAACTATTTGGGAAGCTCCAAGCGATAAGCAACCCGACCCACTTGGGCCAAAAAACATGAAAGGATCGATATACCTGGGTCCCAACTTGCCCTTCTTGCTGAATCGGATAACACCTTTCCAAGGTGACACCTTCAGGAGAACCATATCCCCAACCTAGAACTCTAAATCTGATTGGTGCTTGTCGGCATAAATCTTCTGCCTACTTTATGTTGTTTGAAGTCTACTCCGAACTTGCTGAATCAACTCAGTTGTCTGGAGTATCACTTTAGTACTCCCCATGACTCGCTGACCTACCTCAACCCAACATATCGGGGTCCTTCACTTCCTCCCATAGAGCATCTCAAAAGGAGGTCGATTAATTCTGGCATGATAATTGTTCTTATACGAAAACTTCGTGAAATGAAGATATGTATCCCAACTCCCACCGAAATCCAATACACATGCTTGAAGCATATCCTCCAAGGTTTGGATAGTCCATTCACTCTGTCCCTTAGTCTGCGCGTGGAAAGCCATGTTGAAATGCAGACGAGTACAAATCCTCATGAAACCTCTTCCAAAACCTGGAAGTAAACCAAACATCCCTGTCTGAAACCATTGAAACTGACACCCCACGCCATGCGAAAACCTTCCTGATGTAAATGCCGACCAAATTCTCAACAGAGATACTCTCCTGAATCATAATGAAATGCACTATCTTGGTCAATTGATCCACGATGACCCATATCGAATCCACTCCGTGCACTATACATGGCAACGTCGTGATGAAATCAATGGTAATCTCTTCCCATTTCCAAATGAGAATGTATAATGGCTGCATCCTGTCGTGAGGTCGCTGATGCTCGGCCTTGACTTACCTGCAAGTCAAACACCTCTCCACAGACCAAGCTACATCCCGCTCCATACATGGCCACTAATAACTGGAACGTAGATATCTATACGTCTTTTTCGCTCTGGGATGAATAGAGAATCTTAACTTATGCGCCTCTTCCATCATAATCCACCGCGCACCACCCCAGTTGGAACCCACACTTTCCAATGAAGGGTCAATAATCCTCGACTACAATAATCAAAGGAAGCCACTTGACCCACAATGTGCTCACTATTTCGGTGCTCTTCCTTCATAGCCTCAATCCAAACCTCTTGAACCTGATCTAAGAGTAGAGTAATCATTGTCATCCTCAAACACATATCCCTGATCGGATCTGTGACCACCTTGTGGCTGTGAGCATCAGCCACCATATTGGACTTCCTTGGATGGTAAAGGATCTCACATTCATAATCCTTCATTACATCAAACCACCAATATTGGCTCATGTTCAGTTTTGGCTGATCCATCAAATACCTCAGGCTCTTGTGATCCGTGTATATAGTATAATGGACCCAATAGAGGCAATGCCACCAAATCTTGAGGGTGAATGCCATAGCTCCAAATCCGAATCATGCATAGGATAGTCTGCCTCATGAGGCTTTAACTGCCTTAAAGCGTAATCAATAACGCGACCCTTTTATATCAGAACTACACCCAAACCCGTGATCAATGCATCACAATAAACCATAAAATCTTCAACACCCTCAGGAAGGGTTAAAATCGATGCCGCAAACAATTTCTACCTCGGTGCCTCAAAAGTTGCCTACTGCACATGCCCCTAGAGAAAAGTGACTGTCTTCTTCGTCAATCAAGTCAGAGGAACCGCTATCTTGGGGAAATACTTAATAAATATCTGATAGTAACCTACCAAACCAAGGAAACTCTGAATCTCATATGGAGACCTCGAAACCTCCCATCATATCACTGCCTTGACCTTGACCGGATCAACCACGATACCATTCTGGTCGACAAGGTGCCCCAAAAACTACATTACGTGCAACTAGAACTCACACTCTGAGAACTTAGCATACAACCTCTACCTCCTCAAGGTCTCTAATACCTCCCTTAAATGCTCCTCATGCAACTCCTGGGTCTTGGAGTAGGCCAAAATGTCATCAATAAATACAATCACAGACCGATCTAACATAGGCCTGCATACACGATTCATGAGGTTCATGAACGCGACTGGAGCATTGGTGAGCCGAAAGGGCATCACCACGAACTTGTAATGACCATAACGAGTCTGGAAGGCCATCTTCTGCACATCATCCTCTCTGACCTTCATCTGATGATATCCCGAATGCAGATCGATCTTGGAAAACCAAGATGCACCCTGAAGCTAGTCAAACAAATCATCAATCCTTAGGAGTGGATAACAGTTCTTCACCATTAGCTTATTCAACTCCCGGTAGTCGATACACATATGATATAACCCATCATTCTTCTTTACAAAAAGATTGGTTCTCCCCAAGGTGAACAGCTCGGCCGAATGAGTCCTTTGTCTAACAACTCCTACAGTTGTATAGACAACTCATGTATCTCCGAAGGTGCTAACCGATAAGGAGCTTTGGCTATCGGACCGGACCGGGAACCAGGTCAGTCCAATACTCTACTTGCCTCTCTGGCGGCACTCCACAAAAGTCATCCGGGAACACATCAGGATATTCGCGAACAACTGAAACATCATCCATAGTTGCCTTACCCTTCTCTTGGGTATCCATAACATAGGCGACAACAAACTTGCTGAAGATAGCGCCTGACCCTAGCTGTTGAACATAAAACCAGCCAATGCTAAACACCCACTCCCTGAATCACCAACTTTCCCCCATGGGTTCGGATACGCACCAACTGCTGCTCACAATCAATCATTGTCCCATTAGGGCTCATCCAATCCATCCACACTATATGCTTGTTCTCAAGCAGGGAAATGGGAACCAAATCAATCGTATATCGCTCATCGAACAACTCCAGGACACAACCCTGATAAATCCTAGATACTTGTACAGGACGATCATCATCAACCTCAACCTCTAATGGACAATCTAGCTCCCCCGAAGCATAGATAAACCTCTTACTAAGCGCAAGAGATACAAAAGATTGGTTAGCCCTGAATCAAACAATACCAAGGTAGAGATTCATTCACAAGGAATGATCCTAAAATAAAACACACAAATATAAGAAGAAAATCAACATAAATAAAGAGGTAAGGAGAAGATACATACCTCTCACCACATCTGGTATTGCATGAGCCTCCTCGGCTATCAGCTGAAAGCCCATGCTCCTCACGACAGGCGCATCCGCCTTGCCCAGGCGATCATCAGTAATCCACAAAGTCACTGGAGCAGATGTTACCACTACTCCCGTTGCTGCTAAACTTATGCAATTGGCCTTCTTATGACCCCTTTGATTTCAATGGAAGCAAATCTGATCATATAACTGGGTGTTGGTGGTGGTAGTAGTGCAATTCCTACTAAAATGATTTGTCATACCACACTTCAAGCAACCAAAAACACCTACCCTGCACGCCCCATCGTGTGTCTTGCCGCACTTACCATAGTGGCCCTGACCCTACTGGCCTCTCGATCTCGAATAAAAAACCTTTAGCCTCTTAACCAAAGTCTCTGGACCCTAAACATGATCCAATTTCCTCTTCTTTCCATTTCCAAGTCAATCTCTCTCTCTCTCTCTCTGTATCTCTCTCTCTCTCTCTCTCTCTCTTTCTTTCTCTCTCTCTCTCTCTCTCTCTCTCTCTCTCTCTCTCTCGCTCTCTCTCTCTGGCTCTCACTATCATATCCTCTAGTATCTTGCAACTAGGTCGGCTCATGAATTGTGTGATATCGCTCCTCAACATCTCATGGTATCTCGCCTTCTTCATTTCCTCATTCGCCACCTATTGCAGAACCAATAACTCCTTCTCATGGAACATAGCGGTGACCTCCGCTACCATTTCAGTAGTCTGGCGAAGGTCCTGGAACTCCCTCGTAAACTGCTTAACCTGTATCACATGTGCGAACTCAACCCGTAATCTTGTCATAAAATGCCCCCAAGTCACAGAATTAACCGCCTTGCCTCCTAGGGTATGTCCAACGTCCTGCCACCAATCTCGGGGTCTATCTTTCAGAAGACAACATGTAAGTCGGACCTTTTCCTCCTCAGGACAAAGGCTAGATCGAAAGGCGTTCCCGACATCCGTCAACCAATGCCTACTTGCTATCGGGTCCTTCTTCCCAAAGAAATCTAGGGCTCCACATGCCTAGAACTCACGAAAAGTCAAAGTACGAGCTCCCATCACCGCTACCATCTCAGAACAAAAAGCGCCCAAGAGCTCATCCAAAATCTCCATGATACCCTCCTTGAAAGTGTCGAAGATCACAGGAGTCTACTCAAGAATACTATGGGTTATCTCTGATGAAATGAACTACTGCATCTGATCATTCTCCTCAAGTAACCACCATACTGAATATAGACCATTCAAACCATCAGAACACACACACACACACACACACACACACACACATATATATATATATATATATATATATATATATATATATATAATCATCAAGTAATCCCATACTCTACAAGCTTCATGGTATCATTGCAACTTTCCTTGACTTGAGTATGGATCCTCTGCTTCCAGTAGTACGGGCCCATTCTACCTTCCACATATATTCGTACTTTTCTTAAGGATTGCTCTGAATCCTCCAAGTTACTCCTTTATCCACACATACGACTCTCAACAAGAAAATGTTCCCAGCACCAAGCCTCTTCCTAGGTTTTCCTAAGGTGAACCCCACAATACTCTCCGCCGTCAGCTGTAGAAGGAACTCCCCCTAACACCCTTTAATCAGCTCACGATTATAATTACATATCACCAACACCATATAATTCTTAAATGAAAGGCCTCACACTACAACGGTTGGACTTAGACAAGAGCTGCGCAATAGAGTTAAAACCTAACCTTCTTTAATTATCTAGTCTCAGTAATATGTAACTTAGCACATTCGCTTACTAGTGAGCTGAAGTTAATGAGAACTCCTAAAAGGACAAAGCAAGAAACATTCGAGCATCGAGTAGTTGGAAACAAGCATAATCTAAATAGGCCATCTTATCACTGACTAATCAGTACTAGCATACAAGTCTACAAGTCCATAAAGCAGGCATATAAAGGCATCTCTCCTAGCATTCTATCATGCAATCCTAAGCAGATCCTTAGCCCTAATCTAGCATATGATTCACAGGTTCACAAATAAAGCATAGCATAAAACATCTTTGGGTATTTTGAGAAAACTTACTTGAGCTCGGTCGATTACATGTACCACACCCCTTTCTTTTATTAGAAAACTCTTTTTATAAAACATTTCCTTTTTTGAAAATCTACTAAGTCTTCAGTTTGAGTTCAGACACACTTGAGAGTATGACTAAATCTCTCAAACCAAGGCTCTAATACCAACTTGTAACGTCCAAAAATTTAAGACCAAAAATATCATTTTTATAATAACAAAACCATCATCCAAAACGTTTTCATAAAACCATAATGAAATTAGAGTATGTCAATAAACATCCAAATACATCGGAGTCTAGTAAAATACGAAACAATATGTTGTGTGCGATGCGATCATCCCGAGCTCTTCCTATTCGATCTGTAAGTACCTGAAACATAAACTAAAAATCGTAAGCACGAAGCTTAGTGAGTTCCCTAAGATACCCCATACCATACATATCAAACATACAATGCACCATGCCCAACAACCATCAAGCCCCACTCGGAATCAAGACCCGCTAGGAATAAATCTGTCAATAATATGAGATGGTCCCCGCCTCATCACATTCATCGGGCCCCGCCCGACATTCATACAGATACATAAAACATATGCAAGAATCACTAACATAAATAGAATACAATACACTCATCAAGCCCGGCCCGACATCAGGCCGCGCCCGATCTACATATCACATAACATACATCAAGAGTCACATAGACAACTAGCATCCTAATCATAATAAACCATGCACCGACATTGGTGCCTTCGACTCGACAACCACGATGAGGAAACTCACCTCAAACTGTCAAATATCAGATAAAAGCTCGGACTGGTGATTCGGGAAATCTCCGCACTAAACATCATCCGATAATACCCAATTAATAATTGGGCCACTATCCATAACTAGAATCCTAGTCCAATTGTCCAACACACATGGTAAGATACCATTTTACCCTTTCCTTTCTTGGCCAAAATATGATGCCCAATCCAATAGCACCAAAAAGCCCAAAACGGCACAAATCCCTAAACGATACCCAAAACCTCATATGGGCCCATTTCCAAGAAGGACCAAAGCCTAGAAATGGCCTAAAGTTAGAAAGGCTAATGGCCCAACAAGGCGCAAAACTCCACTAGCCCAAATATGGCCCAAACCGTAAAGTTAACAAAAGTCAACAGCAGCTGAGTACGCCCAACATAATCAAACTTACGCCTTGCATACTCCATCAATCGCCAATACATGTTGCATACGAGCTAGGTATTTCCAGCATTCTATGAAGCATGCATGATTGGGGACTTGGCAACGTACACTTGCGTACACCCATCGTACATGCCCATTAAGCACTTTTCCCATTAAGTGCTTAATGCTTGCAACCAAACTTCCAAACTTCAGATCCAAGTCTTGTGAAACGTCTTAATTCATGAAGTCATGAACTTGGATCCTTTTCATGGCTCAAAAGAACCCAAACCTTACTTTTAGCATTCTACTTTCACCAAAAGGAGCTAAACACATGCATGGTTCATCTGCAACTGTCAAGATGTTAACTTTATAGACTAAGGACTTCAGAAACAACAAAAGAAGCAACTCCTAACTTCTAGAGTGGAGGAAACCCACTATATCTCACCATAGGACCAAAAGGGTCCAAAACCTCATAAAGACTAGATCTAAACATAAAAAAAGCAAGTTCTGAGCTTTATACCTCAATGAAGCTGGAAATCATGTGAGAATTCTAGATCTACAATTTCTCCTTTGATCAAAGCTCCTTCCTCCAAGCTCTTCTACTTCAAATCTCACCAACACACACTAAACACACACACAAGAGGGCCAAATCTCTTCAAGAGGGGCTAGGGTTTCGAAATGGAACTCAAAGGGCCATAGAGGCTGAGAAATGAGAGGATAAAGGTTCATTAAGTTGTTTAAATAGTGTCTAAACCCTAAAATTTAGGGTTTGTCCCCAGCATGTGTACGCCCCGCGTACGAGGAGTATGCCCAACGTACTGCAAATTTTCTGGAAATGGCAAAACTGCACCCTAGGGACCAAATCTGCAATACTTTTACATACCAAGGGTCTAAAATGAAAGTACCATAAATCAGGTACTGCATACATAACCTTTGCTTGTACTCCCCCATTGTCATGTCTACTATGTCCACCATTTCTTCAACCTCGCCTTTTATGTCTTCCTATGATTCGTCTTCAGTTTCTGACTCGTATCCTACTTCCTTCTTGTTTGGAGTTTACTCAAAGTATTTGTTCATGTCTGATTCAATAGTGCTAGCTGATTCTTCGACCATTTATCCTTCTTTTTACTGAAAGTTGATTCTGAATTTTTGAGTGGTAGAAGAATTGGAGTTTTGGATCCCCATGTTATAAATCACTATAACAAAAAACAAAATAAAAACAAAACGCATAAAACGAATAAAAAGTAAACTCAATGTTAGGTGACCACGAGGTGGTCAAATATGCCCACGACGTAGCTTCTGAATAGACAAAAAATTAAAATTTAATGCAGAAAAATAACTTTTTACGATTTTTACCCCACAAAAGGATTGAATAACTAAAAACAATTAAACTAAAAATCAAATAAGTCGTTCCCAGAGAACGACGCCAAAAAATTGATATGCATGAAATATATCTATCAACTTTTAAATCTATAACCTAACTTAGCTAATTTATGCACCAATAGGGAGTGTACCTAGTAGGATTATAGAATAGCTTAGGTAAGTCAGGTGTTGAACACAGGACACATAATTTAATTAATAAAATAATTACTTTTAAGTAAACTTAAGAAAACAAAATTAAATTGGGGGTTTTAATTATTTTTCAAGATCAGAAGAACTTAAATCAAACTACTGTCAACTAAATAACTATTAAAACTAAACAAGTAAGAACACGACTTTTACTTCAAGATTTAAAGAGTACTTTTGTTCAGTTCTGATTTCCCCCTCTCCTACGGTTGATTTCAAGTGGATGCATTATATTGATTACCAATTCATTAATTTAGTAGTTATTATGATCAAATACCTAGATGTACCAATTTATGAATTACCATGCAATGATCAAGCACATGCTAAACACAAAAATCGATATAAGAACAAATTGGACCATGAATGATAAATCTAATAGTTACTTTCCTATGATCATAAATTAATAATAATTATGCTCTCTAACACAATTAAAGTTACTAGCTTTAATTACCTAATCTAACACGTGATTAATCCTAGCTCTAGCAATTTAATGATCATAAATCACTAGGTAAACAAGGTCATGCACATAGAATGATCACCTACTACACTAAACTCATATCAAGGCATTCAAAGTCAAGAACTAAAATATGATAGGGTTTGATTATCAAACACAAATAATATCAACATAAAACATGCATAATTCAAAATGAACACACAAAATTCGGGTTCATCTTCAATAAATAGAAGTATGGGATGATTAGCCCATAACTAACGCTGAAACAAACATAAAATCTACGTTAACTAGAAAAGACATGGTAAAATTTAGCAAACAGAATGATTCAATGTTCATCTTCTTTCATTTATTTTCAAAGCTTGAGTCTAATTCGAAATCTTCACTTCAGAGGGTTTTATAATGGTTTTTAGTGGTAATACCTAGCTTAATCCTCAAGCCATCTTCTCAAATTCGACCTAATGTCTGAATATATATAGTTTCCTAAAATCTGGTCGTTGTGGTGTGGGAATAGGAGCCACGTCGTGAGCATCTTTTAAATCTGGTATGCGGCAAGTCATAGAAAGCTTCTAAGGCAAGACAGGTGGTCACGTCGTCACCTTTAGATCGCCACGTGGTGGGAATTAAATTATGCATGACCTCTCTTCTTTTTCCATGTTGTTGCTATCTTTGACCTCCAAGTTTTTAGCTCTTGTCATTTTTGGTCCTTTTCCTTCAAGAATGTTCTGTTTTAGCTGTAAAATATAATTTAATTCCATAAGTACCAAGTATCTTTACATATTACCAAATAATTGCTTAAACGTATTATGGATAAAAAATCAAAGCATATTGTCTATATTAGAGCAAGACTAATGTATGTTGCTTTTTGGAATTTCACTTTACTTTTATCCATGGGTGTAGAACTCGTTACTCGGTACTTGTTCGGCCAACTACTGAGTAGCAAGTACTCGGGAGTACTCGGGGAGTACTCGGATTCGGTAATTCATGTAGAAATATTTTTAGGGAAATTATATATGTCAAAATCATAAGTTAAAATCATAATTTAGTTGAAATATATAACAAAATTAGATACATGTGAAGACATAAAACTGAAAAACACATAATGGTCTCACTTCGTGAATAATTACTAAAACATTTAGGATATATATGTAGTAATAATCACATATATGTGTTTAAATAATAAATCATTGAGTATATTATACATATTAATCACCGAGTTGACCGGGTTTTAAACACTGCTAAGTCTAGTAGTGGACCGGTCGGGGAGTACTCGGGATTCTGTAACTCACCTCAGTAGGGTGCCGAGTAGTGAGTATTCGAAAGAGTAATCGACCAACTCGGCGAGTTTTACAACATTGCTTTTATCATATGATAAATGATTGTTTATATCTTTTAAAATTTTGGAATTTATGTTGATTACGAGCATTTTGGTAAATTTTTATAAATGACCAAAGACGGAATGCAAGAACACCTTGCGATTGTTGTAATGGGCCAGCTCAGTATGATATGGAACTTTCAAAAAGTGAAAGTGGGTTGCATAAATTCTATAGCTAGCATATATTCTTGATTCTAGATAGGGACTTTAAACGAGAGATAAGAATTACACTTAGTATGTAAACTTCCTATTTCATGAGTTATTTCCTTTTTTCATGCACACATATTCGATTCGATTTAAATGCAAGAAAGAGCCGTTTATTTATCTATTATAACATTCTACTTTGATACCTTTCTATTACGTTATTGTACATCCATACGATTGTATTTGCTCAAAATTTTTAACATGAAAATAGAGTGAGTTTCTTTTTTTTTTTTTTTTTTTTATTTTTATTTTTTTAAAAACGCAGTCCTCATTTTGTTGTTTCATAACTATATTACGATTTTATTTGCTCAAAATTTTTAACATTAAAATAGTTTTTTTTTTTTTTTTTTTTTTTTTTTTTTTTTTTTTCTCGCAGTCCTTGTTTTGTTATTTCATAACTATATATATTGATCTGTATTCCAAATAAAATGGTTTTATAAGGAGTTTTTTTTAACCATGGCTTATATCAATTTACCATGGGTCTAGTTTTTTTTTTTCTTTATATATAATTATTTGGTGTTTTGAATTTTATTTACGATTTGGATTCTTTTCTATGTGTTTTAAGGGAGAAGAAGAGAGTGGGGTACTGGTGAGAATCGAGATGGGAATGGGTTGGGGAATGTGTTGGGTTGGGATGGTGGTTCCAAGGCCCTATGATAATATTCTAAAATTAAATTAAATAATATATTTTTATAACACAAATATAAAAAGTGTTATATTGTAATGGAGTATGGACTATATATCTAATAAATACCTTAAAGGTAGGGGTGCAAACGAGCCAACCTACTCGCGAGCTACTCGGGATCGGATCGTTAAAAGCTCGACTCGAAATCGATTTTAAACGAGCCCGAGTCGAGCTCGAGCTTAATATTAAGCTCGTTTATTAAACAAGCTCGAGCTCGAGCCTATGTCATTAAGCTCAATTAGGCTCGCGAGCCTTAACGAGCCTTTACATAATATAATTTATTATTATTTATATATATTAAAATAAAAATATATTAGAGGAATTACGGATTTATGGTATTAGTAAACGAGCTCGAGCCGAGCTTAAACTTATTTAGGCACGTCAGATAAAAAATGAGTCGAGCCCGAGCCCAAGCCGAGCTTGGGTAATTCTTTATGAGCTCGAGCCGAGCTTAGTACAAGAAAACTCGAATCGAGCCGAGCTCGAGCCTCATATAACTTAAACGAGCCCGAGCCGAGCCTGGCCAGGCTCGGGCTCGGCTTGGCTCGTTTGCACCTCTACTTAAAGGGTTCGTCAATAGTTATACCAGGGGTTCTTCGACGAAACAGTGGCCGTAAACGACAAGGTGAAGACGAATTTCCTTAGATATTAGCAATGAAAATGACAATGACAATGAAGACAATGTACAAATTAGGGTAAGATGACATAAAAAAATGGTCACTTCTTTTATTTTTCCATTTTAATAAAAATCACTATCATTTTGTAAATAAGTTTCAATCCACATGTATAATCACACTATATGGAAAACTTAAAAAATATGGTTACAAGCCTTTATTCCAAATGTTAATAGCTTTTTTTATTATCTTAAAAAAAACTAAGGAGACTAGCTTACCAAAATTTAATTAAAAAAAATAAAATAAAAATAAAAATAAAAAATAAAACTTGAGAGTTTATGTATTTTTTATCAGTTAATTGTATGAATTGTTTTATAGGTGTCATAAGTTCAAATCAAATGTATTTAGATAGAATGAATCCAATTTAATCATTTGCTCGATTTTGGATTTTGTCTACTGATGCGATCCAATTTGGTATAAAAAACGAAACTTGTCGAATTAGATGTTGGATTGGATCGGTTTTATCCATTGAATATTTTTTATTGCTTTAATCCATTGGTATCCATTATCGACCAATTTCGAATCCCTTTCTATGGTATAAGTGTATAACCAAATATAAGTATGATAACTAAAAATAAAATCTCACATAGTTTCTAATCCCCCTTTATATTCTTTTCCCTCCCCCTTAATTGTTGATTTTGAGTTTGATGGATCCTCAATTGGTGGTGATCCTTGAAATAGGGGTAGGGGAGGCGGTGTTGTCATTATCAGTGTTGGTTTAGGAACAAGTTGCAAAAAAAAAAAAAAAAAAAAGAGTGGGAGAGAACAGTAGGAGGATGGCAGATTCTGATGTTCTCACTAGTTGTCTTCTTTGACGATTGAAAAAGATAGTAGGAGAAATAGGAGACGTGGTTGGTCTTTTCGGAAAAAAATAGGAAGATGAGGAGGAGATGTTTAGGTGGATGTTGGGAGTGGGTGAGAGAGAGGGAAAGAAAAGTGGAGAAAGGGAAGGAGTGGTTGGTGGAGATATTTATTTATTTTTTTAATCTAAAAATGATAAACAAATAAAAAAATTAAAATTGAAATTACTAGGGGAAAAGTAGTCTTCTTATGACCAAATGGATGAAGTGTCATGTTTTAAATAAATGAGTGAAGTTCCGAGTTAATATTTGAAAACAAGAACTAATCCTGCATTTTGACAACTACACTTACTCTAGCTGTTATACATATATAATCACCGAACTTTTTTTATGTACTTTTTAAATATTATATATAAATCAAATATAAAAAATTCACCGTGAAGAATTAAAAAAACTCAAACTTATTGATATTTTTAAATCATTATCCCTAAACTTTAATGTTTGAAGAATCTTATACTAAATTTATATTAGTTGAAATTTTATGTTGGTTGGGAGATCATGAGGTATGAGTTAGGCAGACATAGTAAGTTTGCAGGTTGAAGAAATTAGGAGAGGTACCTCGAAACTAACTACCCTGAGCAAAAATTGGTCCCGCACCAATGAAGGATAGTGGGTTAACCCGTTACTGTGTCTGATACGGGTACGACCCAAGAGAGAGACCCGTCGACCCACCCGTTACCTTGACTGATGAAGACTTGGAAGCTAAGCTACACTTCAGTATTTTTCTGCATGTGATATTCATGCATGGTTTAGTCAGTTCCTATTTTTGTGGACGCATGATGACTTTGTTTTCATTATTTAGTTTGTAATTTGTAGTGAAGGAAATATATCAAAAATTGCTCCAACTCCTCTTCTCTGTGCTTAATCTTCTGTGGAGATTGACCCTCTCGAATAAGGTCATATCATTTGGTGCTTTCATTGGTTCTTAATCATGCCTCCCAAACCTAAAACTTCGTCTTCCTCACCATCTGTTGAAGCATCCACGGCTGCCATGGTAGATAAGCCCACCCACCTCGTCACCTATTCCAACACCAACCCAATCTTAGCAGGACATTATTATGAAGCAACTAACAGCACAATATGAAACACCTAAAACCTTTAACTCTTTTCCCAAAATCACCCCCTTTGTTTAATGGCACAAACCCGCTTGATTGGCTTTTTCATGCAGATTAATACTTCTCATTTTATAACATTCAACACCCAACACGACTCAACATGGTCGCCTTCTTCCTTTCAGGAGACGCTTTGAGTTGGTACAAATGCATGTTCAACAATAGCCTCCTCAGCACGTGGGAAGCTTTCACTAGAGATTTGGAAACTCGTTTTGGACCCTCCACCTATGACAATCACCAAGCTGTTCTCTTTAAACTACGCCAAACTTCATCTGTCACATATGCATCCTACCAAATAGAATTCGAACGTCTGAGCAATTGCATCACGAGCCTGTCCCCCGACGCGCTCCTCAACTGTTTTGTTATCAGGTCTCCGGCCAGACATCAAACTTCATCTCTTTAAACTCGTTTTGGTCTTTTTCGATGATATCTTCGTTTATAGAAAAGATCAACTGATCAAAAGAACAACATTATTCCTACTTAAGGAAGGTCTTTTAGGCCTTGGCGCATCACAAATATCACCCCCAGGATATCGAAGTGCACATTTGGTGTGCAAACAATTCATTATCTACGGCATGTGATGTCCCATGACGGTGTAGCCACGGATCCAGACAAGCTCCATGCCATCCGATCGATTGTCCCACTCCCACCACGTTAACAAGCCTTCATGGGTTTTTGGGCTTAAAGGGCTCCTACAGATGCTTTGTCCACAACTACACCTAGATCACCACTCCTCTCACAGATCTGGTACGCCATCCCAATCTACAGTGGACAACAACGGCCACAACCGCCTTCACCAATCTGAAACAAACGATGTCCCACTTACCTATTTTAGCCCTTCTAGATTTACAACAACCATTCGATCGTGACCACAGACAGTGGCGGATCGAGAACTAGATATAAGTGGGGTCCATTTTTATAAAAAAATATATAAAAACATAAAATTCAAAACTTTTTTGGGTTTTTCAGGTAAATGAAATGTCAATTGGGGCAATTTAATGTACAGATAGGTGTTAAGGAGGGTGTTTTTAGTAAAAATATGATTTTTGAAGGGTTTATTTATAATAAAAATGGTGGGACCCACATCTAAATGGGGCCCATGCACCCCACGAAATGGGGCTGCATCCGCCACTGACCACAGATGCATCTGGTACCGGTATTGGTGCCGTCTTATCCCAAGGAGATAAACCCAACTTATTATTTAGCAAGAAATTGTGTACTCGCATGCAGAACGCTTCCATAAATGTTCGAGAACTGTACACCATAATGGAGGCTGTCAAAAAATGGCGGCAATAACTTCTTGGTCATCGTTTCTGAGTCTACACAGATCAACATAACCTTAAAACCCTGTTAAATCAAGTAATCCAAACTCGGAACAACACAAATAGGCTATGAAGCTCCTAGGGTATGACTTCGAGGATATTACAAACCAGGTAAAGAAAATCGCATAGCTGATGCCAGTGGCAGATCCAGGATGGAAATTAACCGGGGTCCATCATATTAAAAAAAAAACAAATAAAATTACAACACTTCGAAATTTTAGGATATTTATAGTTTTTTTTAGTAAAAAAAAAAATTCAATGAGGGACTTTTCTTGTAAGAGTGGGTGCCATTGAGGGTGTTTTTTAGTAAAACGAAAATTATTTAAGGGTATATATGGTAATATTATGGCTCTAATCATCTTCCAAGTGGGGTGCTTGGACCCCACCTCTAACAAGCTGGCTCCGCCACTGGCCATAAGTCGACAACACGAGCCTCACCTCCTTACCCTATCTTTTGCCACTTTCCTATAGCTACAAGAACTCAGAGAGTATAACACCAATAACCCCGATAGTCGCCATTGGGTTCACCGACTCACAGCTCTATCCTACTAGCTTACTTGGATACCATAGCAAAGATAGCCTCCTGTTCTTTAGGGACCGTCTCCTCATTCCGGCCCTACCCCAACCACAAAACAAATTGTTGCGGGAATAACATTCACACCCCTTGGGTGGCCACTCGGGTATCACAGCCACCATGATCCACCTTAATGCTTTGTTTTTCTGGCCACACCTATGCAAAGAATTCACAAAGTTCATATAACAGTGCATAACCTGCCAACAAACGAAATACTCCATGCAGTAACTATATGGCCTTTTGCAATCTCTTCCAATTCCCAACCATGTATAGGAATAAATCTCAATGGATTTCCTCACCCACCTACCTCTTTCTCAAGGGAAATTTGCGGTCTGTGTGATTGTCGATCGCCTTTTTAAATTCACTCACTTTTTTGCCCTCCCACACCATTATACATCAGTCTTGCTAGCCACACTATTCCTTCACCAGATTTATCGCTTGTATGGAATTCCCAAAACTATTCTTTCAGATCAAGACCCGATCTTTTTAAGTCACTTTTCATAACATCCATAAAATTTATGAAAATTTTAAACTTTTATAAACAACTCATAAAACCTCATCGTTTACGATTTAGTTTTCTAATATCATTTAATATCAGAGTTTTCCCAAAATCATGAATCAAAACATGATGAGGTACACAATCACGTCTTCGCCTTCCCGCGATCATCTGAGGTACCTGAAACATAAACAAAAATTGTAAGCCAGTGTTTAGTAAGCTTTCCCCAAAAGTACCAACACACACAAACATATAACAGTAATAAACAATGTGACAATAGTCAATTTCGGGTCAAGTCAAAGTCGAACGAAGTCATCGAGTCAAACCGATCAACTCAATTAAACCTTATATATTAGGGTTTGTGTTATGTAATTACTGTATAACTCACTATTTTAATGAGAAAACATCACTTGGAAAAATTCGTGTGTTTAATTTTCCTTAGCCTTAGTGCTAAACAATGAACAAAAACAATAAAACAATGTTGCATACTCATCGGGAGTGTGGTAAGATCCTAAAACCTGGCTTAACGGGGTTCACGGACCTTGCGTTGCGGAACCATACACTCGCAATTGTCACACATGAAACCTCTCTCAATCGTTTTCACTCTATCTCTCTCTATTTTGAAATCTCTCCCAAATCTCTCCAAGAATGTCAAATCTCTCCCAAATCTCTCTTTGTATGAGAAATCTCTCCAAGAATGTCAAATCTCTCCCAAATCTCTCTTCGTATGTGAAATCTCTCCAAGAATGTCAAATCTCTCCCAAATCTCTCTTCGTATGTGAAATCTCTCCAAGAATGTCAAATCTCTCCCAAATCTCTCTTCGTATGTGAAATCTCTCCCAAATATCTCTCAAAAGTTCCTTTAACTTTTTGAAGTCTTTCAGGTCATTCCGACCCTTAACCGGGTCAAAAATCGCTTAAAACGGAGTTAGAACGGGTAAAATACCCTAAAAGACCCGAAACCCTTTAAGTGGGGCCGAAGCCTCTTAGGGACCGAAACCAAGAGGACCGAACATATCTGCTGAACCGAAAGCCCTCTCGGAAACGAAACCCCCCTCTCAGGAACGAACCTCGTAGACCCGAACCCTCCCTTTCGGGCCCGAACCTCGTACATGCCCGAACCCGAAGTTCCTGTTCATTTCGGTCCATTTCGCTCCTACTCGCCTCTCGGTTTATTTCGCTCCCTTCGGTCTATTTCGCTTCTGACGCTTTCAGACCGAACTGACTTTCGCTTCTTGCTGTTTCGCTTCATTTCGCCTCTCGCCCAGCCTCAGGAGGACCGAACCTCCGGCCAGGACCGAGAGGTCTCGCTGGAAGATCAATTCTTTCCGGTTTTCGACTACGACTTCATTGTAGCTTCGTTTTTCATCATTTTAACGCGGGATTTTCACCCAAAACTTTATTTTAACATATAAGACCCCTTAATTAATGATTAATCACAAAGGTTGAGTGTTGACTTTTCTTTGTATTATGACACAAGCAACCACCATACCCACTCCATGACTAACCCACACTCCTCCCCACCATACCTTGTCACTTACTTGTCCTTTTTACCTCTATGATAAGTCATTCCCATGTTTTTAGAGCTGGATATTCATCCTCTCTCCTCATATTCTTTCACTGGCTCTCATTTAACCAAAAATCAAACACAACTTTTCTCTCAAACTTTTTCTCTCTATTTCAAGACTCCAAGGCTGAGCTTCAAGCTTCATTCTTCTATTGGTAAGTATAATTCATCCTCCTTGTGAATTTGTACACTTCATTCTACTCCAATCACGATTGCTTACACGAACTCCATCACTTTAATGTTAGACTCTCGAAAATCTTCAAGGCATCTTCAAGTGTTCTTGGGTTGAACACTTCCATTCTTCAACAATCATCTACTGAAATCACTCAAGGTGAGTTCATACCCCTACATTTTCATGTTTTCTCAAGTTTTTAGGCGGGGGGGGGGGGGGGGGGGGCGGGAATACAACTTTAAACACCAAGAACATAACTAAAATTTTCTAACAACTTTCATCAGAAAAGTTGGGCCCTATTCTCGGAGTATTTTGGACAACTTAAACATTTTTTTTCAAAACTGTTTTAGGTGTAAGTAGTTCCAATTCTTAGCTTTAAAATGACTACTTGCACATCTCCATACGATTTTTCTATAATTTATGGTGATTTTTACAAAACTACCTATCATTTCAAACATCAATCCGGACCAGTCTGTGATTATGGACTTGTTCACACAAGTTGGAATTCATTAAAACTCATAATAAAAATTATGAACAAACTAGACTCATTTCCCAAACTCTTAGAATTTATGGATTCTAATTTGGACCTTCGATGATTTTTCTATAAATTTTCTAAGAACAGTAAATGAAAATATTAATAACAGAAAAATGCTTTCAATTTCATTTCACCTTGTAACATGTTGAGCAAGGTGTATATCTATATGTGATTATATGTTTTTGCAAATAAATGAAATTTTGACTTAGTATATAGTCATACATCAGTTAACAAATGGAGTTTGCTAGATAAAGCATAGAAATAGCGATTTGTTATAATCATAGCACATCTAATTACATACAAACATTTGAATAAACTATGTTAAGTATAGTTTATGTACATTACCACTTTTACCCTTGTTTTGATAAACTATAATAGGTATAGTTTATGATTTATCACATAGCGCACTCATACAAAAAGGGTACATTCATACAAAAAGGTTTTACATTCACGCACACCACACGTAAACTTGTTAACTTAAATTGTGAGACATTCTCCTTCCGTACGTCCGAGTGCGGGATCTAAATTCCTGGTAGCTATATCCAGAGTCTCTTGTAGGGAGAACGTGATAGATGTGTATAGATCTATATTAGGTTAGACACCCCACACCTGAGCTGCATGCAACAGCTAGACCGGCAGGTCTGTGGTGACAAATGTCATATCAGTTTCGCGGCGCCTGAGAAACGTCGTGGCAGGTTCATTCAGTCATAGTATGGTTATAGAGACTCACTTAGGAAGTTAACAACTCATAAAGTTTACAGGAATTTTTATAATCAAAAAGGGTTTTATGCCAATTTAAAACCATGGTTATATCATTAAGTAGGGAAAATACTTGTTCATTCTTGGTTCTGGGATTTAGGACTACATATACATATTAAAGAAAATATTGGATCACGAAGGGGGTAAAATGGTCTTTTACCCTTCTGAGAAGAGCATAAGGGGGGGGGGGGTTGGTCTAGCTTAATGAGTGTTGTTATTAAACAAGAATTTCTATTTATGTATTAGACGGAGGCTAGACTGGAGATTTGAGTCTGAGATAATTTCGAGATAGTTCGAGGTGACTCTTCTTACTATACGTTACTTAGAGTGAAATTTATATGTGACGAAAGGTCTTATGTATGGATATGTGTTATGTGAATGTATGTGATATGTATATGTTGTACGTCAGGGACCGGAAGGTCAGGGCTGGAAGTCAATCAAAGTTATGGACGGAAGGCAATCAGAGTTATGGCTGAAAGGCAATCATAGTTATGGCTGGAAGGCAGTCAGAGTTAGGCCGGAAGGCAAATCATGGTAGGGCCGGAAGGTCTACCAGAATTATGGGACCGGAAGGTCGCACTGAGATACATTGACCGGAAGGTCTTACAGAGTCATAGCCTCGTGTGGCTAATTTATATGCATGTCGTATTTTGGGGAACTCACTAAGCATTCGTGCTTACTGTGTTATGTGTTATGTGTTTCAGGTACTTCCAAGGATCGTGGGAAGGCATCGGCGTGATTGTACACACACTTTGGACATGGAGCTATGATTTTGGATTCTGGATTTGATATAATGTTTTGAAAACATTGTTGATTATTTTGGTGTTTTATATAAAATGATATGTGTTTTGATGAAATTAAAAATGAAAAATTTATTTGGAAATTATGTCGTTTCATTCAGATTGGAGGAACTTTTAATCTTTCTGCCCGTTTGATTCCTTTTATTCGTTTTGCTATACATTGAAACTTTTTCAATGATTCAGAATCACACCTAATCTTATAAGCATAACCATATTTACCGAACTTTTAGTAAATCATAACGAATAGTCTTATTGTTCTTTGTGGTGGACCTGACCAACGCACAACCAAGTGTACCCGATCCCCTTGTCTTTCACTTGACTCATATATACATGTGAATAAGGAATTAGTCTTATTTTCCCAAAGACAAAGGTTCTCATTCATCATACAATACAAATTGCATGATTCCAAGTTTCTATCCAATTGAAACTTGGGTGATGAGAATCTTTCCTTATTTTGGTAAATTTTGACACTACCACAAACGAAAGAATCAAATCCATTTTCCAATGTTGCTATCAATAGAAATATACAAACATCAATTTTCATAAATGCCATTGCAAGGATAAATATAAAATAAGACAAAAGTTAATTTTCTTTTATTTATAAATCGAAGAAAACTTGTCCTTACAATGCAATTACAAATGAAAACTATGTTATTACATATTCCTAAGCAACCTATCATAACTCCTAGTAGCAACTCACAAATCTGATCATCGAACCATGCGATCGTAATCCATCTCTTCGTGACCAGACTCAACTTGCTCTTCCTTTAAGCCTCCTTTCTTTTTTTCGATCCTACAAACACATCAAAATGCAATCTTCTTGCATCATGTATTAAGAATCTAAAAAATAGGAACTTAATAGAGTTAGATAATGGACTTACCTGAAGCAGATTCAAACATTTTGACTTTACCATTCTTGTGGTCCTTCTGGTAGATACGGCAGCTTCGCAACCAATGCCCCTTCTCTTGGCAATAGAAGTAAACAGACTCTTTCAGAATGACACATGGAACAATCTTAGACTTAGCCTTTCCCTTTCCCTTGGAAAGAGAAATCTTTTCTAGACTTTCAATGTTTCCTTTGTCATTGTCTATGGAAGTTTGTGAAGTAGATATTCCAATCAAATTTGCTTTTGGAGTGTGCTAAATCATTATTGATTCAGAAACAATTAGCAAATAGGTAAGATCGATAAGGGCATGTCGCGGTCTGTTATATAGTAATCTTTAATGAACACACTATATGATTTAGGAAGTGACTGAAGAACCAAGTCAACAGCCTACTTCCTCGAGACAACAACTCCTAATATTCCCATCATGTCAATGTGTGACTTCATCTCCAAGACATGTGCACACACAGACTTTCCATCTTAGTGTTTGCTTGCCAATAGGGTTTGAGTGACCTTGAACTTTTCAAGTCTTTAAACATGAGGGTTTGGGAGAATTGTTAGAGGAAGTGGAGGAAGTGAAACATAATAACCATTTCCACGATCCAATCGTAGGACATCATCTTCATAAGGAAAGCTTTTTCCAAAAGATTTGGGAGGACCATAGTTGTCAGAACTAGACATCTATAAGGGAGAAATTCAAGTTAGTTGATCTAAGTCTTTAATATAACACCCAAAATAAAATATTAAGGCTAGGATCCAACACAATATTTTACAATTCAGAAGAGGGATGCCGTAATCCAATTGCAAAATATTTGAAGGTAGGTAACTGATGATTTACTAATTTCCACCATTAAAAACGAAAATGAATTTTAGGTTTTAAATGAATTGAAATTACTAGATTCATTGAGATTAATTGAACTTTTCAATGGCATGTTTAATCTCGATTATGACCTTCAAGTTTGTGACTGGAATGTCGGGGATCACCAACAAGGTGTAAATAACCATGAAAATGAGCTTGGTACTCTCGATGTTACATATCATCTAATCAATGTACCAGTTAACCACACATGCTCCATTGATCCATGATTAACACCAAGCTACCCTTTGCCACCCTTGCGAGTCCCAAATTAGTGTGCGGGTTAACCATACACGCTCTACTAACGACTTATCAAGACGTAAAGTGCAATTTCATGGGTTAGCACGAAATTCACATTTTTCCTAAGTAACTAAGATTGGGAATTTATAAGTGTTTGGTTACTTAGTATTTTATAGTACTTTTAATGAGGATTTAAATGTCCTGCCACCCTTCCGAGTTGTAAATTAGCGTGCCGGTTAACCATACACGCTCCACTAACAACTTAGCAAGATGCAAAATGCAATTTCATGGGTTAGCACCAAATTCACATTTTTCCTAAGTAACTAAGATTGAGAATTTATAAGTTTTTAGTTACTTAGTATTTCATTATACTTTTAATGAGGATTAAAATGTCTTGTCAAACCTGTTCGGTTAGCAACCCTCCACTTGTCAAGAGTGCGGTGGGTAAGAATGTATACCTAACGACGGTCATTTTATAGGTCTCATCCTTAAACACCTCTTATAGAACAATTTCGTGAATGAGGTCTACTAATGGTAAGACAAACTTTTAACTTATACATATATAATATATTAGACTTTTAATTTTATATAGTATAATGGTGTGTTTTAAACTTTTAAAATACTTGATGGTTTAATCTATTATTAAATTATACTCTTAATTTAATTAAACTTAAACCGTATGATTATGGATTTAATGATACTCTTTTAATTAAACATTTAATTAACTATTAATAAAGTCCATAAGAGTTAATTGAATTATTCAAAGACATCAAGATGCTAAATCAAATTAAAACTGTTTAATTAATTTTAAGTTATGAACCGTGAGTTACATTTTTTAAAACTTTTCAAATTCCTAGGGTTTCTATGAATTCAATGTTTCTTAATTGAGACTTTTCAACTTTTAAAATTTGAGGGCAATTTTTGTAATTGTTGAAAAACTTTTGAACTCCATAACTTAAGGAGTTAATTTGTTTTATGAAGATGAGACTTTTTAAGTTTCATAACTTATGGAACTCTTCAAAACATTAAGATCTATTTAACTAATATTTATTTGTAACTCCTTAAAAAAACTTTTTGGGTTTCAAAATTTGAAGTCAAGATTTGTAACTCCTTAAAAACATTTACATCAAATTATAAAGTTATAAAATAACCATTTTTATCTGTGACTAATTTGATCATAATACAATTCTGGTAGTAAGATAAATTCAAATAAAAAATTAAAAATAATTAGCTTTATCTTATAAATTAGTAATTATCTTAAAATTTGACAATTTATCTTTTCATTGGATGAGAATAATCAGAAAATTAGGTTTTATGATAAAAAACGGTTTGTGGAAATGATTCTAATCCAATTGAGGCCAAAAAACCCTGAAAAACTACCAACAGATGATTCAACTCGTCGAGTCAGATAATGGACTCGGCGAGTTCATCACTTATGAGCATGGACTCGACGAGTTCATGTATGGACTCGTCGAGTCCTCCTATCAGAGTGCAGTTTTTCGACTTTTCCAACTTTGAACAATTAGCTATGCATCTATATAATAGAAAACTACCCATGGCTCTGATACCACTGTTGGGTTTTGTGTAATATGACACTCCTATGGTGCACGTACAACCCTAATAACTTTGGATCTAAGTTTTCTCTAGTTATACATGCAACAAAATTTCCAAAGCTTGAAACCTACAACAAAATTCCCCCTCCTAGTTAACGAGGTGCCTAAGGGAATGAACCTCTCGTAACCAAAACTCACACTTTGAGAACTTAGTATAAAGTTGTTATTACCTCAAAACCACAACAACTCGTGAAGATGCTCCTCATGCTGCTCTTTGGACTTGGAATATAACAAGATATCATCGATAAACATGATAACTGAACGATCGAGCATCGGCGTGCATACTTGATTCATAAAATCCATAAACACCACAAGCGCATTGGTGAGACCAAAAGACATCACCAAGAACTCAAAGATGCCCATATCGAGTCTGGAACGCGGGCTTCTCCACGTCCTCCTCCCTCACTCATACCTAGACCTCATATATATCTTAGTGAACCAAGGATGCACCTCTACAAATAATCGAAGAGGTCATCAATCCGTAGGAGGGATTAAGAGTTCTTCACCATTAACTTGTTCAACTCCTGGTAATCAATGCACATAAGGTGTGAAACATCCTTCTTCTTGAAAAATAGAATCGGCACTCCCCACGGAGAACTGCTCGGTTTGATGAACTGCTTGCCTAGCAGCTCCTTCAACTGAGATGACAACTTATGCATCTCAGGTGGTGCTAAGTGGTATGGCGCCTTGGCAATCGGGGCCGGACCTGGTATAAGGTCAAACCTGCCTCTCGGGAGGCACACCGGGTAACTCCTCCGAAAACACATTTGTGAATTCCCTGACAACCAGGACCTCTGAAACTAAAATCTGATCCTCCACATGTGTATCCACCACATAAGCCAAGTAGCTCGCACACCCATGCTGAATATATTGACGAGCACTAGCCGCTGAACAAAACCTTGAGCCCATCGTTATGCCCTCCCCATAGATAACCATTTCTCCCCCACTTCGGGTTCAAACTACCACTTGCTGTCCCTCATAATCAATCATAGCACCAAACTGGCTTAGCCAATCCATGCCCACAATCATGCAAACATCCCTCATGGGAATAGGGATCCGATCGATTGGATAAGTCACCCCAAAGATCTCCAATACACAACCCTGATATACTGACGATGCAAAGACCCCATGTTCGTTAGCGATAGAAACCCATAATTGACACTCTAACTCCCCAATAGGCATATCAAACTCTCTAGTGAATGAACGAGATACAAAGGACTGACTTGCACCCCAGTCAAACAACACAAGACCAGGCAAAGAGTTCACTAGGAATGTATCTAACAGGGGCTCATATATAATCATAGCACAAAACATAATAAATAGAACAATGAATAGATATATACTAGTCACAACATCTGGAGCTACTTTGGCCTCCTCGATGGTGAGCTGAAAAATGCAACATCGAGCCCTCGAGGGCTCTGCACTCCCTTGGCGTCCATCGGTGATACTCAGAGTAGCTATACCCAGGGCCTACGCTAGTTTGGCGATGAGAAAAGGACGGTTGACCTTTATATGGATAACCTGATGACAAGGATGGCATATCCTAAAACTCAGAGCTGGAACCAACTTGAAACACTCCCTCACATACTTTGATGGGATTAAAACAACCTTTAATCTATGAAGATCGATTAGATCTTGAACAAGTATATGAATATAAAAACAGTAAGAACGCAATAAAAAGAACAAGACAAGATTGAATCAAACGAGTCGAATGATTAAAACAAAATCCTCAGAAGAGCTCGATTAAGAACATCAACTGTAGAGGATTGATAGGTTACAAAAACGATTAAGAAACCTGCTGTACTCTAGATGAATCACTATTCGTAAATCTCTATAATCGTAAACCTCTATCTCGCTGTTAACCTAATATGCATGCAAGCATTGACTTATATACTATACATAAAAGGCTCTCGGTTGGACAGGCCCAAACCGGAGTGTACATGGCTAAACTATCGAGCCCAAAAGACGCAACATCAAAATAAAACTTCAGCCCAACATTCTCCCCCTTTGCGTCAATTTGGAGCGAGACCTTTACTTCTTACTTGGGCCGGCAGCTGAAGCTGGTACCTTCTTCTTCACGGTGCTAAACAGACACTTGGTTATGGAGAGGATGGTCTGTCTAAACCGGATGTACCAATTGATCATATCATTGAAGTACTTGATGTCATCAGCCGAATTCTCTTTACACCGCTTGATAATTGATAAGACGTGCTCCAAGCAAGCTGTGGTGTAAAGGTGTTTGTCAGCTAAAGCGAAGAGACATTTCTGTCCTTCGGCTCTAGTGAACATCACTGAGTTACGCCTCGGATCAATCTTGCCCATTTGCATTTGGTTTAGATCACTGGCCGATCCCACAGGTGCGATCTTCGGTTTCTTTTTGAAAACTGTGGCGACCTCCTGATCCATTAGGGCAACCTCCATGATATAGCAGGCCAACATCCTTTTGACATGGTCTATGATGGGACCATATTCGGTTTCATCAGTCAAAAGGATATTGTATAAGACAATCCAATCATGAGGATTTAGATTGGGCAGATCCGCCAGGGAGATAATGTGAGCAGTTCTTGCAGATCCTCGAATGAGCTTGAACTTTACGTTTGTGAATCTCCCCACGGCATAAGGCTTCAGCACCCGAACGTTTACAATCTTCTGGGCACTCCAGGTAAGATATTGAGGGCGAGCGGCCTCCAGGTAGAAGTCAATAAGCTCCCTGTCAAGCTCATCGTTCGGATGCGGGACTTCAAAAATGTTAGAGAAGGCGTGGAAGATGAACGCCTTTCGAGTCAGCGGCATATCAAACTGCGAATCGACAGTGTTGTTGCAGTCGAATGATATAACCGGCTCGAGCCATAATATGCTTGGAGTTTCTATGGCCTCTTTTATCATACGATCCCTGGTCTAGGCAGGGAAGAGCATCTTTCGGCTCTCAAGGAGATCGTGTGCTTCTTTTTGCTTGCGTTCGGCTTCTTCAGCCTCACGCGCCACACGACTGGCATCGTCTTCAGCATTGCGACTGTTCTTTCTTTTTAACATGTCGGCAATGGTCTCCTTGTCTTCATCTTTATCTTCATCTTCCTCAGCTATGTTTTTACCCTTGTTCTTCACACCCGAACCCGAAGCATGATCAGCAGAGGGTGGTTCGGTTGTGTGAGTAGATTTGGAGGAAGGAGGTGGTTTCGATCCTTTCTTCTCATCTCCCCCTTGTTTCGGAATGGACACGAAACTCGATAGGCCTTCAATCTTGCTTAAAAGGTCCATGGCCGGAGAGAGTTTTTCAGCGAGGGTACGCCTCACCGAATGGTTTAGGATGGGGTCGTGTGCTTCCAGGATGTTTGATAACGCTGCGTGGACATCCGAAACACACGTCTTTATTACCTCCCTTTCGGATCGAAGAGCTTCCAATTGTTGCTGAGAGTTGGAAAGCTGTGTGCTCTTGACCTTAAGGGCGATTGTTTTACTCGCCAAGACGTCCATCAGAGAATTTTCAGCTGCAAGATCCTCTTGTAGCTTAGCTAGGCGGGCATCGATGGAGGCACGGAGTGCCGAGTTGTCGTCGCTTATATTATGGCGTAAGGTAGCGAACGAAGACAGCTCCGTCGAGACAAACTTGGCCAATTGTTGAACAATCGGTTCCAGAGTTGTCTTGGTGGCGTCGGCGCTCTCCTGCAAGGACTTCAGCAGGACAAAAGCGTCGGTGAATAGTTTATCGACTTTTTCGGTCGCAGCCTCACAGGCTCGGGTGGGGGGTTAAATTTGGGTGGTGGTTGAGTATGGGTAGTTTGGGTGGTATGGGTTTCGGTTTGTGGTGGTTCGGTTACTGGAGGGGTTTCGGTAACTGGTGGTGTTTCGGTTGATGTGGTGAATATGGGTGGAGGAATAGGGAAAGAGGTTGAGGGAATAGTGGGGTTTATGGTGGGAATGGAAATAGGAATAGTTGGTGGAGGTGAAGGAACTGGGGATTGATGAAGTTCCATCTCTGGGGTTGGGGACCGAGGTGGTGTGTTGCCTCGTTGAGGAGATTCGTCTCCTTGAGATCCTTCAGAGTCCGAACTTCCACCCTCAGATTCGCTTGAAGAGGAGGGAATAACTAGCTTTCGCTTCTGTTGGGTCTTCCTTCTCTTCGGTTGTGGGGATGAAGCAGCCTTCGGTTGTTTCCTTTTTTTGGGAGAAGGTCCCTTTGGAGCTTTGGACACTTGCTTCCCCTTCTCTGCCTTTTTGCCCCTGCCCACCGGTTTGTCGGCATCATGAATCGATCTTAGCATGTCCGATGTCAGTTCCCTCGGACCAGTTGGCCTAAACTCCTTGATCGTCCGGATCAGTCTGCTGTCGGAGGGCACATTAGCGTACATTGTCTCCGGGATGGAGCCAATGAAGGAAAATTTTGATGCATCTGAGATGATGATCTTCTTGGTATGGAACGTACCAATAGAAGACATCGATGCACCATCAGCAGTTGGAACATCAAACTTGTCCATGGCCCATCTTGTTATCAAGATCCAGAACCGGGCCAACGACACCTCAGAGTGTCGGGATGAGGAAGAGAGGCTCTGAATCAGCTGTTGCCATAGGACAAACCCATAGTCCAACTTTATCCCGTTGTACACCCCATACATTATCGATAGGAAAAGACGACTTGTACCGTCAGATCCTGAGCTCCTCTCTGACAGGCCCTTGAAAAGAACTGTAAATAGACCATTCCACTGGGGCGGCAGACAAGACTTCTTAAACTTGGTGACGGAGGTGAGAACCTCTGTGTATCCCATGTTGTAAAACATGTTATACAAATGGCCGATCGGAATCGTATCCGGATGAACTCTTGAAGGGTCAACGACAAACCCTAGCATAGTGCAGAACCTTTGTCGTGAAACGGAGGTCTTGTGTTCTGCAAGCTCGAAAAATACCCGGTCGACGACCTTGTCGTAGTAAGCCGTCGCGTAGACCTGCGATAGAGCCACCATAGGCACAGTTTCAATTCTGGATAGTGCAGGTGCAAGCTGGGAGTACTTTAGGCATTCTATGACCGGTGACATGTAGGAATCATATGCCAGTGGGTTAAGATCAATGACAAGACATTGTTGGGGTCGGATGGGAAGAATCTGTGAAGTTGCATGAACAGAAGAAGATTCAGCCATTGTTGCAGGTTTGGAGAAGAAGATGAACGGGAGAGTGTTTGGGAGTATTTGTGTTTTGGAAATTATGGAGGCAGTAAAGAGGTAAAAGGTGGTGTAGACGGCTTTTTATAGTGGGTGATAGGAGAGAGAAAAAATCGTTTCAAATCTCTTATGGAAATACGAAGCGGGTTTTTTGAGTGACTGATTGGTGACAGTTGGGGCGTGCGATGATCACGTAGGAGAGAGAGTGTCAGTTTCCTAGGATTACGCCGCCCAATGAGCGCCGGTTCAGAGAGAGGAACCGTTTCCATTTCCACACGCGCCTTTAATGCCAGAGTGATGACGCTTCGATATCGCACACGCGTCCATAAGTGTCAGGAAAAGCGCGACCGATTCAAATTTACGCGCGCCTCCTTTTTACCGTCGTTTGAATTTTTATCCCTTTAACTCCCGCTGAGTCAGCAACTTTTCGTCTTATCCCTTTTAAACGGCAGTTTTGAATTAATGACCCACGTGGATAGTTTTTGACCACAACTTCATTATTAACCATCCAGTAATAATCCAGCCTGTAAATAATTAGTAACGGAATTTTGGAAAATCTAGGATTTTCGTGCAAAGAGTGTAAAAGAAAATGAAATAAAGCAACTCTTTTAAGGATATTCTGTGATGTCAATAATGACACGAAACTGATGATCCCGGGCACGAATCTCTTCCTTCAAGGTCAAGAGAGACCTCAAAGTGTTAGTGTGGAATCCCGTTGAATTACGATCAAACATTTATTAATAAATGTTGAAAGGCTTCTTTTAATTAGGCTAAGTAAGGGTGGTTTCGCTTTGATTCATCAATTCTATTCTTGATATAAGAAAGAAAGTGAACAAAGTACTTGTGAGACTGGTGTAGTCTGTTGAACAAGTAGGTAGGAATTGATTTTGTATTGGCTTGGATTAATATAAAATCTTAGATAAAAATTTAAAACTGGATCCCTTGGGAAGAAATGTTATGGTGTGTAACAATTTCATGGGAATCACGCAAAAGAAAAATTGAGATTTCATAAAGGTACATTCGTCAATTCATTGGTGAAAACTTGAGCAAATTAATTGGTCACCGTCAATTCGTTGGTGTTGAATTTTGGGTTTCACTCAGCTCGTAGTGGCACGAAACTAAGATCATAAACACAGATGTTGTGTAACCATAAACCTCAGTGGTAGTTTCTGAGAGTCTCAAGGGTTACGATAATGAAACGAATGTAGTGGAGAAGAGTTATGGAGATGGTGTAAGAAAATATAGTACCTCTGCTGCGAAAATAAGGACCAAGCAGGAAACTCTTAACTCATGTGAGAAAAGAGTGAGGTAGCTCACGATGTGAATAAATGTGTTAGCCTTATTGGGAAGACAAGGTTTGTGTATACCAGGTCATGAAGGCTATTATTCAAAATCTTATGAGGCTTGGGACACATACAGCAGCATGCTTCTAGGGACACCTAAGTAAGTCATCAAATATATCCCCATCAACGAATGAGCACACAAAAAAAAAAAAAATATTTTTAGAGTTTTTGAAATTTATAATAAAAATAAAAAAATAATAAAAAAAAATTAGAAGAAGAAAAAAAATAAGACTTAAAAAAAACTTTGGAGAGAAGAAAAAATGAAAAACCGAACCCGAACGTTCGGTTGGTTTCGGTTGGGAAAAAGTTGAAAAACCGAACCCGAGTGTTCGGTTGGTTTCGGTTCTAGAAGATTTTGAAAAACCGAACCCGAACCTTCGGTTGGTTTCGGTTTAGGAAAATTTTGAAAAACCGAACCCGAACCTTCGGTTGGTTTCGGTTCCACAAAATTTTGAAAAACCGAACCCGAACCTTCGGTAGGTTTCGGTTTTGGAAAATTTTGAGAAACTAAGGAATTTAGATATACAAGAGATAAATACTTTTAACACAAAGAAAAACAAAATTGTACAAGAAATATACAACACAGAAAAACTACCTTTGAAGTAATGAGCGAGTCAGATGGTTGAACCGAACCCGAACGTTCGGTTGGTTTCGCTTCTTACGTTTGAGGTTGAGAGGTAGTGTGAGGTACTGACTCTGATTCCATCATACCTAGCCCTTGCAATATTTTATTGAATGATGCTTCTGGAAGAGCTTTGGTAAAGACGTCATCCAGTTGATCAGTGGTTCTTACGAAGTGAACTTCGACATTTCCATCTTCCACATGATCTTTGATGAAGTGATACCTCAGTGCTATGTGTTTGGTTTTAGAGTGTTGCACTCGGTTATGACATATCCTAATTGCACTTTCAGAGTCACAATATAGTGGGATCTTCTTCATATTGAGTCCATAGTCTCGAAGTTGACTTTGGATCCAAATCACTTGTGATGTGCAGGATGCAGCGGCAATGTATTCCGCTTCGGCAGTAGACAGCGACACACACGTTTGTTTCTTGGATTGCCAGCTGACCAACTTCCCGTCAAGGAATTGACAGCCACCAGTTGTGCTTTTACGGTCGAGTCCACATCCTCCAAGGTCAGCATCAGAATAGGCTTGAACGAAGAAGCCTGAGTTGGATGGATACCATAGACCTAAGGAGGTGGTTCGCTTGAGATAGCGTAAGATGTTCTTCACTGCAAGCATATGAGGTTCACGTGGGTTTGCCTGAAATCGAGAACAATAACACACAGAAAACATGATATCAGGCCTGCTAGCAGTTAGATACATCAGTGAGCCTATCATTTGACGGTAGAGCGTGATATCGACAGCCGGTTTGTCTAGAGATGAGGTAAGCTTGGTGCCGAATGCCATTGGGACTTTGACTTTTGAGTCTCCCATCATGCCAAACTTCGCTAGGAGAGTCTTCGTGTAAGCTTCCTGATTTATAAAGATGCCTTCGGGTCCCTGTCTTATGTTTAAACCAAGGAAAAAGTTAATAGGACCCATTGAGCTCATTTCAAACTTAGTCTCCATCAGCTTTCTGAATTCAGCTGTTAAGCTGGGATTCGTGGAGCCAAAGATGATATCATCGACATAAATTTGAACTATCATAAGGTGGTTACCTTCCTTTTTGCGAAAGAAGGTTGGGTCAACCGAACCTTGTTTAAATTTAGACATCTTTAAAAATTTTGTAAGCGTTTCATACCAGGCTCTCGGAGCTTGTTTGAGGCCGTACACAGCTTTATCCAGAATATAGCAATGATTTGGATACTTTTCGTTCACGAACCCAGGAGGTTGCTCCACATACACAGTTTCTTCGAGTTCTCCATTGAGAAATGCACACTTGACATCCATTTGGAAAACCTCAAAGTTTTTGTGAGCAGCATAGGCCAGGAATATTCTAACAGATTCTAGCCTAGCTACTGGAGCGAAAGTCTCTTCATAGTCTATCCCTTCCTCCTGACAGTATCCCTTGACCACCAGACGAGCCTTGTTCCTTATGACATTACCTTCCTTGTCCATTTTGTTCCTAAAAACCCATTTGAGACCAACAACCGAAGCATCTGGAGGAGTTGGAATGAGGCGCCAGACTTTGTTCCTCTCAAATTCATTCAGTTCGTCTTGCATTGCTTGAACCCAATCAAAGTGATCGAGGGCAGTGTTCACTGTCTTCGGTTCAACTTTTGATACGAATGAGTTAAACATATAAAACTCAACCTTTGAAAATAAGGATGTCTGTTTTGCCTTCAGTTGTGATCGGGTCAGAACCTTTTCAGATACATCTCCAACTACTTGAGAGATAGGATGATCTCTGGTCCATTTGGTAAGAGGAGGGTAATTCGGATCAAAGGTTGGGTCTAGTTCAGCATTGATCATTTCTTCTGGCTCAGATTGGCTATCATAATCGAGTGTCATATCGTCATGCTCCCCCTCAATTGATGAGTCTTGAGAAACATGAGGTTCAGGGGTTTCTTGTGGTGCTGGGCTTTCAGGCGTTGAAGCACCTTCGTTTGGAGAGGCATCTTCGGTTGGTGAAGGACCTTCGGTTGAAGATGTAGAGCTTGGCTCCCCCTGGACTTGTGAGCTTGGCTCCCCCTCGACATGAGAACTTGGCTCCCCCTCGACTGAAGCATTGTTGGATGGAGATTCATCAGTGGGCGATTCTCCTTCATGCATTCTTCTTGCAGCATCTTCGACAATCTGCTTCATATGATCAACTTTGTTGTCAGCTGCACCTGCTTCTGAGAGAGAAGCTTTTTCCGGTTCGTCAAAGAGTGCCAGAAATTTCTCGTATAAATTGGCGATCGAGACTGTGACTTGGCCAGTTTGAGGAAAGATTTCCCCGGCAGTGTCTTCTATGGCCTGTAGCTTCTTGACATAGCTATCGTCAAAGGTCACATAGTATGTCTCTTCAATCCTTCTTGAACGTTTGTTTAGGACCCTGTACGCCTTGGATGTGAGTGAGTAACCCAGAAAAATTCCCTCGTTGGCTTTGACATCAAACTTGTTGCGGTGTTCTTTAGAGTTAAAGATGAAACACCTTGAGCCAAACACATGGAAAAATTTTACATTGGGCTTTCTGTTGTTTATTATCTCATATGGAGTGAGCGTGAATCGCTTATTGAGATAGGACCTGTTATGTGTAAAACAAGCAGCAGAAATAGCGTCAGCCCAAAAATAAAGAGGTAAGGAAGCGAAACTTAGCATAGTTCGGGCAGCTTCACACAAAGACCGGTTTCGCCTTTCGACTATTCCATTCTGTTGTGGTGTGTAGGGAGCTGAGAAATTGTGACTAATTCCCTTTTCTGCAAGAAACTCTTCAAACTCCCTGTTTTTGAATTCAAGACCATTGTCGCTTCTGATGTTGCGAATGACCTTCTTGAGCTGGACTTCAATTTGCTTGATAAACACTTTCAGCTTTTGAGTCGCTTCAGATTTGAGCTTTAGAAAGAACACCCATGTAAATCGTGAAAAGTCATCAACAATAACAAGAATATACTTGCTACCACCGATGCTTTCGATAGATGAAGGACCACACAAATCGATATGAAGCAATTCGAGTGGTTCAACAACTTTTGTGTTGATTACAGATGGGTGACTTTGACGACTCTGCTTCCCCATTTCGCATGCAGCACACAAATGCTCTCTGTCGAACTTGAGCAATGGAAGACCCCTAACATGACCTCCAGTGACAAGTCGTTTGATATCTTTGAAATTGAGATGAGAGAGTCTTCGGTGCCACAACCAGCTTTCGTCGGATTGAGCTTTTGATAACAGGCATATGGCTGGGTTTCCTTTGATGGGTTTCATGTTTAGAGGAAACATTTCACCCTTTCGCTCTGACTTGAGAATCACTTTCTTTGTCTTTTTCTCTATGATTTCAGAACCTTCATCATCGAATGAGACTTTGAGACCTGTACCTCCAACAAGCTGAGATACACTGATGAGGTTGTGTTGGAGTCCTTCCACATAGGCCACCTTCCTTATAGTGAAGTCTCCATTTGTTATCATTCCATATCCCTTTATGGTGCCAAAAGAGTTATTTCCAAACTTGACGTTGCCACCATTTGCAAGAGATCTGTATTCTCTGAGCTCCTCTTTCCTCCCTGTCATGTGACGCGAGCAACCACTATCGATGTACCATTCTTCGTCAAACTCCTCGTCACTTATAACCTGCAAAAATTAAGCAGATTTAGGAACCCAAAGTTTCTTGGGTCCATGTGAGCTTTTCATGGGAACGGGAATTGTAAGAGAGATGTCAACTAGATATGTTCGTTTTATGAGAGTTGTTTCATCTTTCTTTTTTAATGGTAAAGACTTTTATTTTGTTAGGATTGGGTGAGTTCGTTTTGGACTCTGGTTTGGATTCATTGACCTTCTGCTTTCCCTTTTGTTCAGCTGATGAATGAGATTTTTGAGAACAAGCAGAAGTAGCTTTAGAGCAAGATGGAGATGAATCGGTGGAAGTAGAAGAATTAGAAGAACGAGAAGAATTAGAAAGAGAGGATTTGGATGGAGAGGACTTCCTGGTTGGTGACTATAGGTGACCCTTTTGCTTTTGATCATTGGAGGGACTGACCTTAGAGTCTTGTTCTCTTTTGACTTCAGAACCGAACCTCTGCGTTCGGTTGGAGTTGTTCTTGGAACCGAACCTTTGGTTTCAGTTGAAGTCCTTTTCAGAACCGAACCTTTGCCTTCGGTTGGTATTTTCTTGTGAACCGAACCTTGGCTTTCGGTTGTTGGAACATTCAGGATTTCTTACAGGATTGTTTTCATACTTCAGATTCTTGTCTTGGTGTGAGTAGTATGCATTCTGGGAGTGCCATAATTGTTTCCTTTCAGAAAGGTTTTTCCTGTATCTTTGGTTCCTTTCTATCTTCTTATTCCTCATCTTCTTAGGTTGATGATGAACGTTCGCTTTCGTTTTTGTTGTCTCCTTGGCTGGTTCCTTTTGAACTTCAGGAGTTTTACTTTGAGCCGAGGGAGCAGAGGGAATATCCGAAGAAGATCCAGTTTCCACTGAGGGAGTAGAAGGAATGTATTAAGAAGTTCCACTTTGAGCTGTTGGAGTAGAGGGAATGTCTTCTTTTGCTGAACGATCATCCTCCTGAGGAATATCTTTCGTACCACTGGTACTTGGCTCATTGAAATTATCCGGCTTGTTCAATGGTTCAGGGATGTATCTTCCTTTGCTCATCCAGGAGGTTCTTTCAGACAAGCTAATGGTTTCGTTTGCATTATCAATTGGAGCTTCCCAAAAGTACTCATCACATCCATCAGCATTGTCTTCGTTAACAATAGCTGTGAGTTCAGCTGTTTGATGTTCGGTTACTCCAGTCACCTTGTATACTTGATTCGGAGTGGTCCTGACCTTTTGATACACAACTGCTTTCTCTACTAATTTCGGGGACTTTTGTTGGGACAATCGAGCGAACTCCACAGAATTTTCAGAAATTAGATTTTTGTGGTTTTCAGTTTCGCTTTTAACAAATTCTGAGCAGTCAACCGTATCCTCTACAGAAATTTCACTCATGTTTTCGTCCTCGTTAAGCTCAGATGCATTTTCAACATCAATTTTGTTTTCTGAGCTTACGTTGGCGTTTAGAGAGTCAAATTTTTGCATGGTTTCGGTTCTCAGTTTAAGTCTGTCATTTTCATCCAAAAGATTTTTGAGCATGTCCTTGTGGTCTTTGGATTTAATGAAGGACTCGATTTTGTCCAGTCCATACATGTAGGTCAGATTGACATCATCAGACGATATCACACTCTCACAATTGTAGGCTTCGGCATCGATTTCATCCTCCTTAAACTCTAGGAAGGGCAAAGTCATGCGATGGATCTTTTGGCCTATCTCACTGTCCAAGTGAAGTTGAGTAATATTGGAATATAAACGTTTAGCAATTAAACAAAAAACATTTCGTTGTTTTAACAATTTTAAATTGTCTCTCTGCAAATAAATGTTTTCGTCTTTAACTTTAACTAATTCCGACTCTTTTAACTCAATCCACATTCGCCGCTCCTCACTCTTCGACGCCACCCTGCTTAATTGATCAGTCAGGTTAGAATTAGTGACTCGAGTTTGAGTTAAGCTACTATCTAAATGAGAAATTCTTGTATTAACATTTTTTAGTTCTTTCTCATATGAGGATGGTGGTACTTTAGATGAAATAAAAACAGATTGTACCTTCTTTATCAGTTCATCGAGCTCATTGAACTGCTGGCTGAGTGGTTTGGCCGTAAAGCACATATCCTCCTGTACCTTCGGTACATCGCTTCCTCCATCGGTGTTGTATCCCCTCATTTGAGATACGTCAGTCACCATGAAGCATTTTCCTCCACTGCTTTCCTCCTTAGCCACATACGCCTTTCCATGGGTAGGCTTCCTCACTTCTTCGTATTCTGAGTCGGTAGACCAAACTTCTGTGCTACCGAACTCATCGTCATTAACCGAACCCTGCACAATAAGAGCATTAATAGAAGGGTTAGCGGTAGACTTCTTCTTTCTCAACTCATCCAGTCTCTTCTGCAGCACGGCTTCCTCATCATTTCCATCGTCCTTTTCAGCCATCTTCTTAAGAACACAGTCCTTAGCATAGTGGTTCTTGCCACCACAGTAGAAACAGCTTACTCCGGAATCTCCATCTGCCTTCGGTTCCTTCTTGGGCTCCTCAGCCTTCGGTTCATTGTTCACCTTTTCAGAGCTGTAACTCCCCTGCCAGTTTCGGTTTTTGTTGCTGGGGAATCTCTTCTTTATGAACCTCTTAGGATTGGACACCATCATGGCATAATCCTCAGACGTGAGGTCATATTCCTCCAAGTTGAGCTCTTCATCCTCCATCACAGCTTTACTTTTAGATAGGAGGGCCAACGAACCAAGACTAGAAACAACGTTCTTCTCTTGTACCACAATCTTCTCTTGGGACTTTAGAATACCCACTAGTTTCGCCAAAGGGTATGATTTAAACTGCTCATGGGCTTTGACTGTGGAAACCACTGCTCTCCACTCAGACCTCAGTCCGTTCAAGAAAGTAACCTTCTGTTCGATAAGCTTCCTTTCAATGTCGTGTTTGATCATCTTGCTGAGAAGATGATTGAAGCGATCAAACGTCTGGGTCATCGTTTCTTCGGCCCCTTGCCTGAATTCTCCAAACTCAGATAGAAGCAAGGTTTGGATAGAATGTTCAAGATCTTCGTCTGTGGAATACAGTTTGCGAAGTCTATCCCATACTTCCTTCGCCGTAGTACTTGAGCTGACCAGTCTGAATGTGTCGGACTGAAGGGCGAATCTGATCAACCTTAACGCCTTAATATTGCACTGGAATTTGTCTTTTTCATCTTGTGCAATATCCTTCACGTCCTTAAGCAGATCGTTGTACTCTTTTTGTGTCTTAATGATTCTGGATGTTGCAGAATGAGAAAACGGTCCATTGATGATGGCTTCCCATATGAGGTAACCATTGTCCTCCGATCCAATCACGTAATCTTCAAAATGATGCGCCCATACCTCATAGTCATGGGTGTATAAGATTGGAATCTTTGTCGTCGAACCGATGCTGTTGAAAATATTAATAGGGTTTGATTGCGTCGCGTCCATTACGATCGTAAAAAACCTGTTCAAAGATCAGACTTGTAATAAAGCAGATTAGGGCAAAACAATAAATATTAAGATACGTCAATTAAGATGACGGCTCAATAAATATCGATGATTGCGGAAAACCCTAATGGAAATCTTTTTCACAGAAAAGATGTGTATCGATTACACAGCCTCCTGCTCTGATACCAATTGATGGGATTAAAACAACCTTTAATCTATGAAGATCGATTAGATCTTGAACAAGTATATGAATATAAAAACAGTAAGAACGCAATAAAAAGAACAAGACAAGATTGAATCAAACGAGTCGAATGATTAAAACAAAATCCTCAGAAGAGCTCGATTAAGAACATCAACTGTAGAGGATTGATAGGTTACAAAAACGATTAAGAAACCTGCTGTACTCTAGATGAATCGCTATTCGTAAATCTCTATAATCGTAAACCTCTATCTCGCTGTTAACCTAATATGCATGCAAGCATTGACTTATATACTATACATAAAAGGCTCTCGGTTGGACAGGCCCAAACCGGAGTGTACATGGCTAAACTATCGAGCCCAAAAGATGCAACATCAAAATAAAACTTCAGCCCAACATACTTCCCCTTATTGCCATATTTATGACATCCGTTGGCTGGGCGACAAGCCCCCTCATGAACCTTGCCACACTTTCAACAAGTGTGGCCCTTTTGCTCTCCCGATCTAGAATCAGTGGCCTTGAACCACTTCAGTGCCAGCTGCGACTGCATCGGGGCCATCCTCTATCCCCTCAATTGAAGCTCTATCAGAATCTCACGTCGCCTGGCGACCTCCTGCAACTCCAACAAGGTATCATAACACTAGGAGGAAAAAAATGCATGATATCCTTCTAGATCATGCTTAACTAATCGGTCATCTTAGCCTGCTCAGAAGCAAACTCATGACAAAACATGGCCCTCTCTGTGTACATCCTGGTGATCTCTGTCACCAAGTTTGTCCCCTACTTTAGATCCAAAAAATCCTAGGCCAATCTCTAACGCTCCACCAGTAGCACATATATAGCACTGAACATCTCAAAGAAATGCCCCTAAGGTACATCAACTATTTGCTCTGGAGAATACGATCTCGTAACAAGCCTCCACCAATATTTTGCTCCGGACTTCAAAAGGTTCAACGTTCACCTGACCTTCTGGTCAGCTAGGCATGAGCAGGTGAAAAAGCATCCCTCAACATTAGATAACCACCTCATGGCTATGATCGGGTGCGAAACTCCATCAAAAGTTGGGGCTTCATATTTTAGAAGTCCCGTCATTGAAAAACCCAGCCAGTACCAATCCATACAGTTGCTACGACAGCGGTGGCTGCAGCAACAACAACCTTAGATAAAGCAGCATATCTGCCATAAAACAACTCCATCATCTCGGTCTAGATAGAACCAAATAGCTTCGGTATCTGACCTCTGAAAATGGCCACAACCTCCTCATCGAGAATTTCCCTAATCCTGTCTTCTGACACAGGTGGCCCACCCTGATTGCCAGCTTTCGATCCAGATCCGGACCAAACGTCAAATCGTCTCGTCGTCACCATACTGAAAAATATACCAGGGAGATATTAGATAACATACACATAACAATAGGGGGAACCAACTCCCAACAAAGTCCTAGGGGTTGTAACTTCCTTGTTACGCATACGGGTCCTATGCTTTTAGTAGTACGGGCCCATACTACCTTCCACACCTACTCGTATTTGTCTCAAGGATCATCACAATAACTCTAAAAATACATACTAGCATACGCACATATGAAATCCTCACACCCTAGAGGAAAACTACATCTCGATACTGGTCGACTGACCCTACATAACTCATCGTACCAATAACTGCCCCACGAACCTCCATTGGTGCCAAATAACTATTGGATGAATACAATAACATGCCACACAGTTTAAACAATCTTAGACTAAAATATTTAATCCTACAACGGCTGGACTCAAACAAGAGCTGCATAGCAGGACTAAATCTCTTATCCTAAGATCAATTAAACCATGTAGCATCTGACTTAGCGTATTCACTCAACGGCTAGTGCACACGCGAACGGGTCATACAACAATCAATCAAGGATTTTATAAAAGATAAGGCATCATATATCAAGCAATTCTATCATATAATTCCTGAAGATCCCTATCCTAATACTGGTATGTTGTTCTAACATATCAAAGCATAATCTCAAATAACTATGTGGTAATTTGGTGTCTACTTACTGGGTTCGGTTGATCGTAGACATTGCATCCTCCTCAGTTATTTTGAAACCCGTTTGAAAATTGTTTTAAAATCTTTTTCCTTAGTGTGAGTCTGGATTTACATGAGTGTTCCTTCAATTCCCTCAAACCACAAAACAACATTGTTTACAATTTAGTTTTCAAAACATATTTAATATCAATGTTTTCTCAAACTCATGAATCAAAAAACAAGGAGGTGCACGATCACGCCTTCTCCTTACCGCGATCATCTGAGATACCCGAAACATTACCCAAAACTATAAGCCAATGCTTAGTAAGATTTCCCCCAAAGTACCAACACATACAAACATATAACGGTAACAAAAAACATGCATACATATCCTTCAACATGACTGAGCTGCCTTGGAGGGCCTACAACTTATCTAGATTGCTCTCCGGTCGTTTGGGAGGACTGGACCGCCATGTAGGGCCTACAGTCTATCATGTTTGTCCCGTGTGTCTTGGCCTTTAGCAGAAAGTAGGACCGCCTCAACCCAACCAACCATGACATGTTGACATACATATAACTAAAAACATTTAACTAGACATCAAGCAAACATGCAGATTCACAGATCACAACTGCATGCTAACACCCTATCTACCTGGGTACATATCTAACAGTTCCCTATAGTACACGATCATACAATAAACTAGGATAACAATCCAAAGGGTCGGCCTTGGTGCCTTCAACCCAAAAGTACAGTGAGGAAAACTCACCTCGTAGCTGAACAAAACTTATGAGTCCCAACTCCGAATCTCAGGTTTGTACATAATACCTATACCCCCAAGTGACCAATTACATCAAAATCCCAAAATACTCAAAATGCCCTCAAATTCAAGCTTGGTTAAACTCAAAGTCAACTGATCAAACTCACTAAACCAAGTTACTCAACACAGTTGAGTCAACCAAACCGAGTTAACTCAACAAGGGCTGACTCATGCGAGTATGTGGGGCGTATTCTAAGTGTACGCAAAGCCTCTCATTGACCAACTTACGGGGTGGTTGAAGAGTATGCAGGGCGTACTCCCACCTACGTGGCGTGTAACCTCGCAAACCCCAAAACTCTATTAAGTGCTTTAATGTCTTAAGCACTCAAGCTTACACCTCATATCTACAGTCCAAATGCACCCTAGAATCATAAAGTCTCCAACATTATGACTTTACACGTCAATAAAGTCCTTAACACAAGGTCTTAATCTATTAAGACCTTCTACATGATGCATGGGACAATTGTAGCCATTGGGACCTCATTTTTATGGCTTACGACCCTTCCTAGGGTCTAGAAGGACAGCTCAAAATGATAATAACCAAACATGCATAGGATGGGAGCTTTAGAACAAGAAAAGAAACATAAAACTCCCAAAAATGGGATCTAACAACCAAGACATTATGGTATAGACTTTGTACCTTCTGGAGCTTCATAAGATGGCAAAGATCTAATATCCACAAGCTTGCTTCCACTTCAAGGCTTCGTGATACAACTTCTTCTTCCTTTAACACACCAAAAACAAACTCTTGATCTCAAAACACACACTAAGGGGCTAGGGTTTTGCAATGATGTCTCAAAGGATGTGGAGGCTGAAAAGGTGGAGAGAAATGCGCCATAAGGATGCTTAAAAACCACCCAAACCCTAAAACTTAGTGTTTCCTCTTGACACTAGTGCACCCAATATACATAAGTGTATGCCCAACATACTACGACGCGCCGTAGTATGCTCAATGTACCCTCATGTATGCTTAGCGTACTCCACTTGCCGTAAATTACAATATTGCCACTAGGGCTTCAAGGTTCCTTCTCTTGGACTTAGGGACCAAAATTTCATATAATAAAATTATAGGAATGAACTTAGAAGTACCTGAACCTCGAGGTGTTACACTTTTGGAAAGAACTCTTTAGCAAACTAGGTACCAAGCTACTCTAATCTAGTGCATATCATCCCCAAATAGATAGACAATAAGAGGTTGTTAACCAATGTTTAGAGTCCTACCTTAGTTGCTTCACTAGTGATGAGCCCACCCTGCGGAGTAATGGTACAATACAAGCTATCATAGTTGCATTGAACTGTATCCGTTTCAAGCACTATATTATAGACCCCTGAGTTTTCCCCCACTATGCAGTTGGAACCTCCAAAGTGGCATCAAATGACGACACTCTCACAGCTCACCAACAACTACTATCAACACTAAAATCAACATGCCAACGCACATGACAAAGAATGACATAACAAGCCTACAAACACCGAAAAGACAAAGAATTTCAAATCGAGAACTGGTGCATAAACACCTCTATATCTACCGTCAATCATCAGCCAAAAAACTAGAATCCCACAAGCTGTGTATACGTTTTTTTGGGCCATTCAAAATTGTGGAACGGATAGGAAAAGTCATGTATCGCCTTGAAGTTTCACCGGAATTATGAATACACTCAGTCTTTCATGTTTCGCTACTTCGTCCATGCTATGGGGAATCAACTCCATCTGCTTTTCCGCTATCGACTACCTTCATCGAATAATTACTTGTAATGGAAATAAAATCTATTCTCAACCATCAGAACATCACCATCAACAACAAAACTGTTATCCAAGTTCTTGTAAATTTGAAGATCGAGACATATCAGAAGCTAAATGGGAAGAAGCAGAAGAAGCCGTCCTTCCCATTTCCACCTTGGACCTTGAGGACAAGGTCCCTCTCATTGAAGGGGGAATTGATATGGGTAAGACTCACAACCGACCCAAGAGAGAGACCAATTGACCCGCCCGTTACCTTGACTAATGAAGACTTGGAAGCTAAGCTACACATCAATATTTTATTTTGCATGTGATATGCATGCATGCTTTATTTTAGGACCCATTACTTTAATTAGAATAAGTATTTACCATGTTTATTCAATTACTACTTTCGTGGATGCATGATGGCTTTCTTTTTATTATTTAGTTTGTAATTTTGCAGTAAAGTGTAACATTAAAAAATGTAAGTATCTCATTTAGCCCTTGATGTATGTAAATTTTGGCATTTGAGGATCCTTCGTACACTGGGCGTACATGTGTGTACGCTTAGCATACACAAGCCGTTGCATCAGGTGGATTTGGCTCGTACACGGGTGTACAAGCTGGGACGCTCTGCATACGAGGCTGAGGTCCAAATCCCTAATGATCAGACTTGTGCCCTATTTAAATTCATTTATGACCTTGGACCCCCTTCATTACCAGCCTCCATTGCTTTCAAACATCTCTAAAACCCAAAATCTATTGTGAGTGATTCTTGAGCTTGAAGTGCCCAAGATACCCCTTTTTGGTGTGCTAGCAAGGATAAGGAAGTGGTGAGCAAGCCTTGAACATGGGAAGAGCTTTTGGATTCTGAATCTAGAGGATCTTGGGGAGGTTGTGGAAGTAAAATGCTCATACCTTGCTATTATTCTTTCTGTTGGGTTTTGGTATACTACAACATCCTATGGTGCACATACAACCCTAAATACCATGGATCTATTTTTTCACTAATTATACATGCAAATGGTTTCCAAGGTATTAATCTTACAACTAGCATGCATTTAACATAAAAATATAATATACTAGTTAGCATGACATACCTTTTGATGGAGCTTGAATTCTTGGTGTATTTGGCCTTAAAGAGCTTAGCCCCAATAGTGTGGAAGCCTCAAATGGAATCACAACACACCATGGACAAAGGATGAACTTGAGAGAGAATTCCATGCACACAAAAAAAAAACACCATGAACTCTAAAAAGATACAAGTGGCGATTTTGGGCAATGAAGTATCTATTTATATGTGGGATTTCTAGGGTCATGGATATAATCCAAATCAATACCCATGGGTTTTATGATCCATGGTTCATGTGGCCCAACTCTTTATGTATCCATACATAAACTTGGTCCAACATGGATCATAAGCCCAACACATATAAATATAACTAATTATCATAATTGGTCCACATAGATTTAATTAGTCTCTTTCGACCACTAAATTAATTCCAAATTAATTCTTGATCAATACTAATTAAAACATATGATTTCATATTAATATATTATTACTTATAATATATTAATAAACCATAAATAACTTTCTCTCAAAAGTCCATCCTAACAAATTGTCCTGATGATATGCAACCCAAATGGACCATGCTACCTTGGGTCGAATACATACCAATAATAGTTATGGGCTTAGACAACTAATCCAACAGTCTCCCACTTGGATAAGTCTAAAACTATTATTCAAGTATGACTCCAAGATCCCGACTAGCAATCATAGCTCTTAAAGCCGCTATCAAACTCTGAACAAATCAAATGACATGTCCATTAGATAAGGGATCATATATTCCTCCATTCTAGATATCATATGGACTGAGACATGGATTATAATCATTCTCTCTGTCCATTTTTTGTTTCCCCATATCTGATTTATGACGACTGACTAATTGAACAAATCAAATCAGTCCAGGCCCGGCCGAGCACTTACGTTTGTCATCACCAAATCATCGAGGAGCCCACATATATCGCTGTTATCCCGAAGGTAAAAGGAATGGATAAAATTCGAATCATATGGCTTGTTCTACTACTTGTTGAATCATACACAAAGGCACGTTTTACAACATCGAGTTACCAATGCGTTTTCGTGCAATCAATGTATAACCAACTCATAGTAACAACTCATATCTCTAGGTTTAAAGAATATAAGATATTATCGTCTCATGATCACTCGTGATAAAATCCATGAAGTGATTCCAATGAGCGCGGGTTGAATCCAATACTCAGAACTTATGAGCACTCATGAGTGTTGTAGCCCTTTGTCCAACATCTTAGACCTCTACAAGCCAACCCATGACAGTCTTAATTCATATCTACTTCCAACATATGATCGACTGTGGATGGTTTGAATAACTTAGTCATCCAGAACAATGACCTAGTTTATTCTGGAAGTCAAAACATGCAAAATGAAACACAAGAATAATTGAATCGAATATGGTATCAAAACTTATGAACATAAATAAAACATCTTTTATTTATCACCATATGATTACACATTATTCATTGTATACTGTTTCAGCTATCAACTTTATTCTTGAATTTAAAACAATAGTTGTCCCATGCTCCAAGCATGTACACTATATTTTCTAAACACTAGTCATGCCATACACCAAGTATTCATACTATGTTTGTCTATGATCTTTACTTTGTGAAATAGATCAATTAAACATAACTCCAATGATCCTTTTTTCATAGTCCCAAATCCTTACTGCAAATGCAAAAATTCCAAATTCATGCCATTTACTGAAATCTGTTAGATTCTAAACTTATATGCATTGATTCTCTTGTAATGATTATGCACAAAGTCAGAAAGACTTGACAACAAACATTACAGAGCATTCCAAAGGAGATCAACTCCTTGGAAACATCCTTCTTGCATTAAGTATCCTAATCTTATACAGATTGAATAATTTCTAACTTTGAAACATTTCCATATTCCATTTTGACTATCACTTCTGAACAAGAGTTGCCTCCTTACAGATTATGTCAATATGGTCCTTCCAGAATTATCACTATACTTCCAACTGTCCTTGAGCAACCAATCTTTGGTAAACCTTAGATTGTCCTCGACAATTGTTTAATCCTTTTAGTCATATCCAATTCTAGACCTTTTCCCTTCTTAATGCCCCAGACATTTGGAAAATTTTAGAAAGGATGAATATACACATGCAATCGATCCTATATCCGAAGCATATGGGACACGATTCATGATGTGTCACATAAAGACTAAACCAGTCTTTTCTATAATATTTCCATTGCAATTTGCCAAGTTGTCATAATTCAGATTATGAAAAGGGATGTTGTAATCATAATCGAATTTTAGAACACAAATAATGGACCCATATATTAGAATTTTCTTATGTTGAGCCATTTGAGCCATTCCAACATAATATTCATATATATACTTGACTAAATATGATTAAAACCTCAATCTAAGCTTTTAGATTTGAGATGAAGTATAATTTTCTCTCCCTTAATTATAGCAAAACAACTTTTTCCTAATTGAAACCTTTTGTTTTCTATAATTAACATTGCTAACTTGCAACCTTTATCATAATTATCATGCTCCCACTAACATGATGATTATTAGCATAACACTTATGCTCCCACTAGCTTTGACATGTACTCCGAAATCAGCTGAGCTTCTAGAAAAATAAACAATACTTTATTGACTTTCTTACCAAAGTTCAGATTTTTGATACTGGATTGCCTTGATAAAACTTTATCAATATCATACACCTTATCTTAAATAGCTCACAGGTGTGTCTAAACAATTTCAGAGCTATGAAAAGGGATTCCATAATCATAGTCTCAATTGTTTAGACCTTTGCTACTTCTCACAAGTCCATGTTAGTGTGTCGTTTAAGCACACAACTCCACTAACGACTTTGAGAATGCAAATATCACAATTACTATTTACTTCAAATCTACTTGGTGGAAGTGTTTCCTCACCATCATTTTCATGAATCAGAGAGAAACCTTATGACCCTTAGATTTAATGGTGTATCTGTTCTTATCCATGTGAAATGTTAAAACCATAGTCACAAGACAAGGATAATGACAAATCCAAACTCATATGGACTGAACTCAATCTTAATTTCTTGCCATCTGGCAGCTCAAGGGCCTGCCATTGCTTCCAAGTTGTTGTGCAACCAATTGAGAACTCTAAGAACTCATATGCAAAGCCAACTTTAATTGGAATGGGCACAGAATATGTCAACACAATAGGTTATAAACCTCAAGTCGTGTGCTAGTGAAGAACTTCAAGTTTTATTCTTGATTAGTTCTTGAGACTTTCAAGACCTTTAAGACTCCCACTGACCTCTTGACATATAAGAATTTCTTGTCAGATATTCAAGAGATAGTGTGGATTCTAATCAAGAAAAACACTTCACACACTTGGCCTTAGTTGGTCTTTGTTTTATCCAAAACATCACAACTTACCAATTTCAAATGTACAAGAGTAGAAAACTTTTATTATTACATTTGATAAGTGTTTTAAACCTTATTTAATACATGTCACTCAAGTTACAATCTTAGAGTATAACTCTAAGAATTGTTTTTGGAACGAAGTATGAATCATCTTCTTGATTTAACCACTTCAACAATTCATAACTCCTCTTCTTAACTATCAGAATGCATTTAGAGGATGAATTGTGATAAGGTCTCAATATCATTAAGATGGTCTTAAAACATGATACTAAAGTACTCTCCCATCTTTTCAGTTTTGAAAAACTTTTATCTTTCTGCCTAAATTGATTCTTCTTATTCGCTCTGCCATACATTGGAACCTTTTCCAATGTCTCCGAATTACACTTAAGCTTGTAAGTATAACCATATTTACTGAGCTATAGTAAATTATGATGAATAGTTTTATCGATCTTTTGTGGTGGACTCTGACCAGTACACAAGAATGTGTACCATATTTCTTAGTCTTTCACTTGACTCACACATCCATGTGAACAAGTAGTGAGTCTTAATTTTTCCAATGCTCGAAAGTTCTCATTCATCATGCTATACAACTTGCATGATTCCAAGTTTCTATCCAACTGAAACTTGGGTGATGAGAATCTTTCCTTATTTGGTAAATATAGACAGTACCACAAATGAAAGAATCAAATTTATATTTCCACTCTTGCTCTTAATGGAATCTTATAAGCAACACAGATTTTCATAAATGCCATTGTAAGGATATTTTAAAATAAATAAAATCAAAAGATTTACCTTTTATTTTAAACTTTGCGGAAAAACATATCCTTACAATCCATATGAAAACTTGTTATCTATTCCTAAGAAAAATATTATAACTCCTAAGAAGTAGCTCAAGAATCCGATCTTCAAACTATGCGATAGAAATCCATCTACGCGATCAGATTCAACATATTCTTTGTTTAAGTCCCTTCACTTTTCTTTGATTCTTAAAACATCAACATGTGACCCAGTCACATCATGTATCAAGAATCTCAGAATACAAACTTAGCAGAGTTAGATAGTGGACTTTACCTGAAGTAGAGTCAAACTTATTGACTTTAACATTCTTAGGTAAATTTGGCAGCTTCGCAACCAATTCCCCTTTCTTTGGCAATATAAACATATGGACCCTTTGGTAATGAGGCTATCTCAGACTTATCTTTTCTCTTTACCATTTGGTCAACCGAGTTGACTATGGTCGATCCCTTTCCATTGGGAAGAGAATGCTTTTTCTGGATTTCCAGTGTCATCATTGTGAATGTCCATAAAGGTCGTAGGAAGTTGATCTTAGCAAATAGATAAGATCATTAAGGGTCTTGTCATAGTCTGTTTCATAGGTGTTCCAAAAGAACTCACTATGTGACTTAGAAAGTAGTTGAGCCACCAACTTTCTCAAGACTTTGACACCCAACTCTCCCGGCTTGTCAATATGTGACTACATCTCCAAGATGTGATCACACATAGACCTTTGCTTGCCAATCGGGCTTGAGTGACCTTAAACTTTTCAGGAACTTGTGGGTTAGGGAGAATAATTGGAGGAGGTGAAAGAAGTATGATTTCCAAGGGACATCATCTTCATTTAGGAAAGCTTGTTTCAAGATATTTGGGAAGATCATAAATGTCTAAACCAGACATCTTTTGGGAGATATTCAAGATAGGTTATTTAAAGTCCTGAATATAACACCCAATATGAAATATTAAAGCTAGGACCCAACACAATACTTTTATAACTTGGAAGAGGGATGCCGTAATCCAAGCTATAAAATATTTGAAGGTAGATGAATGACGATTCACCAATTTCCATCATGAAAACGAAATATATATTATTAGGTTTTAATTGGTTTTTGAAACTCCTAGATCTTTGAGATTCATTGAACTGTTCAATGGCATGTTTCAATCTCGAGTGTGCCCTTCAGGTTTTGTGACTGGGATGTTGAGGATCACAAAACAAGGTGTGAAGTAACCATGCAAATTACTTGGTACCCTTAAGTGTTTACCCCTCAATCGATGTGTCGGTTAACCACACACACACCATCGATACTATGATAAACATTAAGTTACCCTTTGCCTACATTGTTAAATACGAGTTAGTGTGCCGGTTAACCACACATGCTCCACTAATCCACTTAAACAAAGTGCAAAGTGTAATTTCATGGATTAGCACCTTATTCACTTTTTCCTTAGTATTTATCATTAATACTTTTAATGAAGGTAGAATTATAGTCCTTGTCCTACCCGTTCGGCTAACGACCCTCCACCGGTCAAGGAAGAGGTGGGTGAGAGTGGACACCCATTAAACTGCCATTTTATAGGCAGTAACCTTATACCCCCTTATAGACCGACTTCGTGAATGAGGCCTACTAATGGTAAGACTAACTTTGTTCTTATACATATATATAAGTATTAACTATTAATATTATAATAATATAAGGGTGTATTTTAAACATTTAAAATACTTGGTGGTTTAATCTATTAATTAATCTATACTATTAATTTAATTAAACTTAAACCATGTCTTTATGGAATTATTAACTCTTTCAATTAGACACTTTAATTAATTTAATCAAGTCTATAAAGTTTGAACTTTAACTTTTAAAATTCTTGTGTTTGGAATTAAAGTGTATATGGGGTTTGACTTTACAAATTCCAAAACTTGAGGACAAGTTTTGAACAATTCAAAAAACTTATGGTTTCCATAACTTATGAATTTTAAAGTGGTTTAATGGAAAAACCCTTCAAGTTCCATAACTTGTAGACAAGTTATGGAAGACTTTAAAAGCATTAAAAAATGTGACTTTTCATTTTTTTCATAACTTATGGAAATTTTATGAGTTTTAAAATTCATAAATGTGACTTTTCATGTAACTTGAGGACAAGTTACAAAAACACATATTATGAACAACTCAAGATTAATTTGGATTGAAAACAACTATCTCATAATTTTTCCTATTAATCTAAACAAACTCATAAACATGAACATTCATAATCAACATTTTTCAAGCATCGTATAAACATGTATAAAACTTGAAACTTTGATTATTATCCTTTATTTGGATGAGAATAAACATTACCATCGTATCAAAAAACAAATTTTATGAACAAAAACACTTTGCGGTAATGATTCTAATCCAAAACATGCCAAAAAACTCGAAGATAAGCTGTCAGGGGGTTCAACTCGTCGAGTGCATGAACCAACTCGACGAGTTGGATGAATTTGTTCATGGATTTGTCGAGTCTGCTGTCCCGACAGCAAAAAAGTCGATTTTTTTCAGGTTTTTCCAGCAACTTGCATCAAGTATAATTGAAAACAACCCATGGCTCTGATACCACTATTGGGTTTTGGTATACTACAACATCCTATGGTGCACATACAACCCTAAATACATTGGATCTATGTGTTCATTAATTATACATGCAAATGATTTCTAAGGTATTAATCTTACAACTAGCATGCATTTAACATAAAAATATAATATACTAGTTAGCATGACATACCTTTTGAAGGAGCTTGAATTCTTGGTGTATTTGGCCTTAAAGAGCTTAGCCCCAATAGTGTGGAAGCCTAAAATGGAATCACAACACACCATGGACAAAGGATGAACTTGAGAGAGAAATCCATGCACACAAAAAAAAAACACCATGAACTCTAAAAAGATACAAGTGGCGATTTTGGGCAATGAAGTATCTATTTATATGTGGGATTTCTAGGGTCATGGATATAACCCAAATCCATACCCATGGGTTATTATCCATGGTTCATGTGGCCCAACTCTTTATGTATCCATACATAAACTTGGTCCAACATGGATCATAAGCCCAACACATATAAATATAACTAATTATCATAATTAGTCCCTATAGATTTAATTAGTCTCTTTCAACCACTAAATTAATTCCAAATTAATTCTTGATCAATGGTAATTAAAACATATAATTTCATATTAATATATTATTACTTTTAATATATTAATAAACCATAAATAACCTTCTCTCAAAAGTCCATCCTAACAAATTGTCCTGATGATATGCAACCTAAATGGACCATGCTACTCTCGGGTCGAATACATACCAATAATAGTTATGGGCTTAGACACCTAATCCAACACTTTCTAGTTTAAGTTAGGGTCTGGCTTTAAGTCCTTTCTTGGTCCATGAACGCTCTTTTGCAAGTTTGGGCAACTCTAGAGGGTTGAGATGTTAGATCCAAGCTCTTTAGTCATGTTGAAAGCATAAAAATATTACCTTGATGATTATTAAGACTTCATGCATGAAATTAGGGTCTTAAAAGGGGTATTAATGGGTTAAATGAGGTGTTGGGTTCCCATGGGGCATGCAAGGGAATAAAGTTGCCAACTTTATGCCCTAGGACTTCTTAATCGACTCAGATATGGTTTTAGACGTTCAGTTTTCACATATTAAGTACTTAATGGCTTTTGGTGCATAAACTACTTATATGCTAAGTGTACTACCTGGTACGTTGTGCGTACTATCTTAGAACCAAGTATTCTAAGCATACTAAGGCTGTACGTTGGGCGTATGCCTTCAGTGGGTGTTGGCTTTCGGTGGGATTTTAAGCCATTTAGGCTTTTTTTTAACTTGGGCCTGGATTGATATGGTAATTTGACTTTGGATATTATTTTTGGGCCATGTGAGTCAAGGGTGGGCCTATTGGGCCTTTTGGCCCATTATTGTTTTGGACCTTGAATGCGGCCCTATTTAGGAAGTAATTTATATGGGCCTTAGTAGAGCATCTTAGACTTATGATTTTGGGCCTTTTGCTAGGTTAGGTGATAATCCAAAATAGGGTAATTTGTATGTTTATTCAGTGTGAGACCTTTGGATCGGTAGACATCAGTTATTGTTTCAACAAACTGATGTGAGTCTTCTCACCATAACTTCGGGTCTAAGCCACCAAGGCCGGACCAATATTCTTTATGTTACATGTTAGTTGTTGTATGTTATACGATGTGATTGGGTTGAAATATACCCTAGGGCGGTGGCCCAGTATGACATGACGGGTTGAAATATACCCTAGGGCGGGACACACTATTATCTGTTGGGTTGAAATATACCCTAGGGCGAGGCCCCAAAGTGGGGGCCCATACTTGTTTCAGGTTTAGATTGAACCCCAGGGCTGGGCCCATTTGTATGAATTGCATGTGTTATTTTGGGAAAATTCACTAAGGGTTTGCTTACAGTTGTATGTTGATTTCAGGTGCATCCGGTTCCAAAGGGAAGGGCCCGACTTGATGGCGCATCATGCACCCTCCACTATTTCCGCACTTATTGATTTGGATAATCTAATGATTTTGTATGATAGTTTTTATGTACTAATTTTTAGTATCAAACTTATGGTTGTAAACATTATTTATAAATGAATTTTTTTCTGTATTTTTGGGTTGTTACAAGTTAGTATCATAGCCTTGGTTTGAGAGATTCGGACACACTCTCGGGTGTGTCATAACTTAAACTGAGGAAGTTGTAAATTTTAAAAAAAAATCAAGTTTTTTTTTTAAAACGGTTTTCTTATGCAATAAGGGAGAGTGCAATGTGCGAAATCAACCACGCTCAAGTATTTCCTAAAAATTTAACCATGTTATAAATGTATTCTCAGAATCAATTTTGACTTTGTTAATTGCTAATTGTATGCTTTCAAAGTTGTATATGCTTAGGATTATATAGCCCTAGAATGATGAAGTTTGCCTTATTTCCTGTTCCTTGTATGGTCGTGGTATTAGGGTAGAAGCTTTATTTGATAGTCTATGTGATTCTGTTTGTGTATAACTTGCATGCATAAGGCAACCTATAGTGTTGATTGAGGTTTCTTGTGCTGTAAGGTCTGTCAAATCCTAGATGAGTTTAGGTTATTCGTATGTAATGCACATTGTAGGTCGAGTTTTCTTTATGGTTGGGTGATCTAGAGGTATCAGGTATCGCCTTGAGGAAGGTACATGTAGGTATGGAGGGTAGTATTGGGCCCGTACTACTGAAATCATGGGACTGTACCCGAGGAAATGATAGACCTGGAACTCTAAGGAGTCTGGTGGGGAGGTATCACTTCGAACTTCCTTATCAATCGTTTTTTATTTTGTATTTTAATTTGAGGATGGTGTTAGATGCACTTTATATGCATCTTTTAGCACAATTGCCTTGGTAATTTGTCATAAAATGATAACTAATTCCCGATTATTATTATCTATTGTGTGTTTTTTGATTATTTTGTAGAATACCTGTACTGCTCATGTTTTTATGATTTTTCAGGGTAATTTGGAGCACATGGATCATTACGCGAGTTCGAGATGCGTTAATGGATGCTTTGGAGCTTAACTAAAGTCTAGACTATGGAAGGATGGTGAGGAATGATAAAAAACTGCTTGGAAGGAGGAACGACAATCAAAAAGTCATGAAAATGACAACATGTGATCGCATGTTGTTCCTATGCGATCACAGCTTTGTCCTTGCGATCGTAGGTTTGGTCGCAACTTCGCTTCAAAGATTTTTCTTGCCAAAAATTGAAAAAATCCATTTCATGCGATCACAGGTTGTCTCTATGCGATCGCAACTTGGCCAAAATGCATAGAAATGGTATTGTGCTTCATTTAAAAGGCCCGTGACACGTTTTTGGAAATACATGTGATCGCAGGTAGTCCTTATGCGATTACATGCACGGCGTTTTTACAGCTGGACGTATAAATAGAGCCACAGACATGTCTAATAACCCTAATTGGAAAATCTACAACAATTTTTAGAGATGTTTGCGTGGAGAATGTAGATCTGAAAGAGACGATTCAGTTTCTTTTCATTATATAGTAAGATTTATCGTTTAGACTCCATGTCAGGCTAAAAACTCATATTTCACTTTCACAAAGACGTAGCCTTTCATATGATTAAGCATTAGGCACTATGTTTTACTATGATTGCTATTTAGTTTGATCAATTTTATGATAAATTGAATGTTCGATTTTGATTTCAATTTCTGATGGCCACTTAGATTGTTTGTGGATCATTCTAGTTATCTAATTGTTTAGATCCAAAATAGTCTAGATTAATTGATAAAGTAACAAATACTGGATTAATTTTGTGATTAGGGTGAACTCCAACATGAATTGATCAAACAAGTTTTTACGCCTCCGAGCTTATGAGAGGTATTGGACTTTACTGGGAAATTACAATGTGTTTAATGCAACTTTTCTTTCTTAATCAAGAGCTTGTTTGGTTAATTTGGTAAAAGTTAGGATTAATTCAAAGAACTCATTTTGATTAAATAATTTTTGTTATAGAGGTCATTAGAGCTTGTTAATGAACTTCAGTGCCAGTTTAAATAAGTGTACATTCAAATATTGTGTTGAAAATTAATTATATGATCAGGGGAGTCATCGCGAAACTGAGATTGTTTTCTCTTATTCAAATTTTCACAGCCTTTAAATTCAGTTATTTCTTTCACCACTTTTGATTTTTATTAGTTTAAAATTTCAGAAATAACCCCCCTTTTTATATTTTACTCATTTATCAAGAATTATTCTGTGCCTTACACAAAGAGGCGAAGACTTTAGGACGTGTCCTTGAGGATACGACCATGCTTACCAGTACTACCTGTTAGTGCAAACGAACAGTGTTATTTATACGTTTATTTATTTAAATCTTGCACGACAGTGGTTTTAAAAAATTGGCGCCGTTGTTGGGGATACGGTAAACACTAATAGTTTTATGCCAAGATCTTCACATATAGGTGCTCTAATTTTTGATCTAGAGATTGAGAAGACTGCTAGGAAGCTAAAAAAGGAAGCACAACTTCGAAAGCAGCAAGCAGAAACCTCATCCTCCTCTCCCTCATCATAGTATAGAACACCCACACCACAAGGCATTCCATTGTAGAAGAACCTGAAGTCTCATTTCAACCTTTTCCAAAAGCACCACCTACCTCACCAGTTAACAACCCCTTTCAAACATACTCCTCGTCATCTTCAGAAAAAACCGATCGCACAGACTCTTCTAAAACCAAAATAGAAATCATCATGTAACACCCAAAATTAGAAAGGTCAAGAAAGGAAAGGAAAACCATAAGTTAAAGAGGGTCGACTCGTCGACTCCAGGGAGGAACTCGGCGAGTCGGAGCGGGATCTTGGTGTAAAGTAAGTGACCGACTCGGCAAGTCGGCAAGTGGACTCGGCGAGTCTGGTCTGGGTTGGGAAACCCTAATTCCGGGACTTGGTACCCTATTTAAGCACCTTATTCTCTTCCCTAGGGCTCATTTGCGGCCCCTATAATCCAGAACCCCAAACCCTAGCCACCATATCCTTTTCGGAGTTTCTAGACTTCGGTACGGACTTCAGCCGCAACATTTTTTTCCAGCAACAGCCAGTTAGTAAGGAAAGTGTTGTAAGTCTACGGGGGTGGCCGTAGCATTCACTAGCAGTCAGATCATAGTAGAGTGTTGTAAGTCTGCGGGGGTAGCCGTAGCATTCACTAGCAGTCAGATAGTAGTAGAGTGTTGTACGTCTGCAGGTGTAGCCGTAGCATTCACTAGCAGTCAGATAATAGTAGAGTGTTGTAAGTCTGCGGGGGTAGCCGTAGCATTCACTAGCAGCAAGATAGTATTAGAGAGTTGTAAGTCTGCGGGTGTAGCTGTAGCATTTATCAGGTTGGTAGGCAGCATGAGCACGTTGTTTGGACGCGGGGGAAGCAGTAGTACCCACCAGTTCGGGTGCAGCAGTGAGGATATGAGAATCCACGAGTTAGATTTCGTATTTCCCAAATGGTTCAGTTATGATTAAGTCGACGATTTGTCAATGGATCGTCACCATAGTTATGAGATCAAGGAAGCATTGGACCGCTTGGATTCATGTATGTTAAGGTCTACCGTTAGTCTGGGAGCCATCATTTTTAGTCTTGGATTTGATGATGTCAGGTTTCGACGTATGGACCCGGTGGGTTGGATCGGGAGGTTGTTAGGGTCACAGTGTCAGGATGACTAGTGGAAACTAGTTCCAGAGGAAGATTTCGTTCAGAAGTCGTGGGAACGACTAAGTAAGGAGTCCTTGGGCTCCACAGTTGAGTTGGAACTCGGTGTTGCAGATAACCGACGAATGATTGGAGACCAGGAAGGTCTTGAGATATTTTGGGAAACAGCCATATAGCAGTTCAGTGTTTCAGCTAGTTTAGTGCTTCAGCCAGTTCTGTGTTTCAGCCAGTTCAGTGCTTCAGTCAGTTCAGTGTTTCAGTCAGTTCAGTGTTTCAGGCAGTTCAGTATTGCAGGCAGTTCAGTGTTTCAGATAGTTTCAGTGTTATGGACAGTATTAGTATCTGTGTTGGAATGCAAGTGCTGACGGTATAGTTGGTTGATTTGGAAATGGCAAGTCCCTCCCAGCAGGATCAGTTGAGTATTCTACCAAGTATAAGTGATTTTCAAGGATAATTAGGCAGGCAGCCTTTCTTTCGGGATGGAAGGCTCGAGTTAGTGGAAGTTGAGTAGTCAGATGGGAGTTAAGTAGGCTGGTTCCAGCAACATCGATTCAGTATGAGCGGCAGAGTGGATAGAACAGTTATAGATAGTTGAAGTATCTTCAGTAGCCGCTGGAAGCAACTAGGAGGTTGCAATGGGGTGTAGTGACCGGTGGGAGTCCGGTAACCCAGATATCGGCAGATTAGTTGGACCAGGGTGGTCTCAGTGCATCCGGTAGGCGGATGAGGGGCAACATAAATTTCAATAAGAGGTAGTAACGATTAGGGAAGTATGGTAAGAGGCAGCAAGTTGACAGAGGGTGCTACGCCTCTCACAGTAGGGTTGGATAATCTCAGAAGGGAGGGTTTGACCTTGTTGCGCAGCTCACGTATGAGTCTTAACCGTTGCAGGGATGAATCTTTCACTCGAAGGATTATCTGATCCATTCGCTGGGACGGGCGCTCAGCACTAAGTTATGGAAATGAGAAGAATTAAGTATGTACCAGTAGTAGTGACCAACCCTGAGAGTGGCTGGAGTGATGGACAAAAGGGTTAGAGTCACCAGGCAGGGTGTTGGAGGCAGATTGCAGGTCAGTTGACCATAGCGAACTTCGAGGATGAAGTTTAGCTTAAATGGGGGAGAGTTGTAACACCTGAAATTAGAAAGTTCAAGAAAGGAAAGGAAAACCATAAGTTAGAGAGGGTCGACTCGTCAAGTCCAGGGAGGAACTCGGCGAGTCGGAGCGGGATCCTGGTGTAAAGTAAGTGACCGAATCGGCGAGTCGGCAAGTGGACTCGGCGAGTCTGGTCTGGGTTGGGAAACCCGAATTCCAGGACTTGGTACCCTATTTAAGCACCTTATTCTCTTCCCCAGGGCTCATTTGCGGCCCCTATAGTCCAGAACCCTAAACCCTAGCCACCATATCCTTTTTGGAGCAAGATCTAGCCTTGGAGAAGTAATTTGCAAGCTTTGAAGAAGAAGAAGAAGAAGGAGAAGGAGTTGGGAGGTCCAAGGAGAAGCTTGTTGGTCCAGGATTAGCTTCTCAAACTCATCACTTTCTGGTAATAAAGCTCTCACCTTGGCTATTGTACTTCTAGATCTAGTTTGCCCCCAAATGGATGGTTTTGAGCTCAAAAACCATAAATTCATAATGATGAAGCAGTTGTATCGGTTCATATTGTATATCTAGACATCCTTGAGCTCTAGGTGCTCAAGAAAGACATCTTTTGGTATCCATGACCTTGTTCTAGCGCAATTAGCATCCTTAATAGTTAATTTGTAGTGTTTTGGCTTCATTGCATCATAGACACACGTAAAGTTAGAAACTTTACGTGTTCAGATAGTCTTAGAAAAACAGATCTATTGTTTGGAGCAAAGGAGAAGCTCTGTGACTCGAAAATATGGGAATGCACATATGGACTCGGCGAGTCTAGGAGATGACTCAATGAGTCGGGCTAGATATCAGACTTGAGTCGCGTAGTAACTCGGCAAGTCACATGGGTAGACTCGGCGAGTTGTATGAATATGGGTAGGAACTCGACGAGTTGGAAGAACAACTCGGCGAGCCTGTTGAAGATTGCCTTAGACTCGGCGACTCTGTTCTTGGACTCGGCGAGTCAGGTCGCGAAATCCAAACCCTTCGAGTTAAGACTCGGATCAGTGAGTTGAGTGGGGACTCAGTGAGTTGGACAACCCAGGACTCGGAAATTAGTATACTCGGCGAGTCATCTTCTGACTCGGCTAGTCGAGTCGCGAATGAAAGGGGTTTTTGAGCTTATGAACTCGGCGAGTCAGTAGGATGACTCGGCGAGTTGGGTCAACCTGGAAGGTTGAATTTGACCAGGACTTTGACTTTGACTAGAATTGACTTAGTTGACTTTTGGAGGACTGTCAGACTAAGTGTTATATTGATATTGGTAGCACGAAGAGCTAGAGGAGCTGCGCCTCAGAGGGTTGTCGGTTAGCAGCCAGAGGGTTATCAACAGAGCTCAACAGTTCTGGTGAGTTTTCCTTCCAGTAGGAACGGGTCTAAGGCCACAATGCCGACCCGTTTAGCTAGCAGCAGTTTCCAGACTTCGGCCCGATGTAGTAGTTAGTATGTTGATGCCTTCGTGGCTCAGACAGGATTTATATGTTATGTGTTCCGGGCTACGGCCGGATGCAGTATGCAGTATATGTGTTCATACTAGTTGATATGTTTATGTTATGCTATGTTCAGTTAGTTCCGGACTTCGGTCCGATGCAGTTAGTCCGGACTTCGGTCCGATGCAGGGGACAAGGTCCCAGTCAGTTTCCAGACTTTGGTCCGATGCAGGGGGCAAGGCCCCAGTTAGGGGACAAGGTCCCAGTCAGTTTCTGGACTGCGTTCCGATGCAGGGGGCAAGGTCCTAGTTAGTCCGGACTTCGGTCCAATGCAGGGGACAAGGTCCCAGTCAGTTTCCGGACTTCAGTCCGATACAGGGGCAAGGCCCCAATTAGTCCGGACCTTGGTCTGATGCAGTGGGCAAGGCCCAGTATGTGCTTTATATGTTATTGTATGGTATGTGGTAGTTTGAGGGAGCTCACTAAGCTTCGTGCTTACGGTTTCAGTTTTTGGTTTCAGGTACTCAGTTTTCAAAAGAGGAGCTCGGAGAGGTTGTAGTGCACGCACCATAGTTAATTAGCTTGGGAATATTTACTCTGATAATAAGATTATGTTTTGGATTAATACTCTATGTTATGATTTATGATGCGGTTTTTATAAATATGGTTTTAGTAATGTTTTTAAAAGAAATTGTTAGTCGTGATTTTTGGGTCGTTACCCATCATGAGCGAAAACTGAGACGATGCTGAAAAGACTATTTGTGAGTGGGCAACATAATAGGTTACCCAACAACCTTTGTGTAACACCTTTCCAGAAGCTCAGAACTTTGAGCTAAAATCCAGTTTAATCTATCTACTGCCCGCATTCCGAGGACTTGAGAATGAAGACCCTCACAAATATCTCAAGGAGTTCCATGTCGTATGTTCTGGAATGAAACCCCATGCAGTTACTAAAGAATTGATCAAACTAAGGGCGTTTCCTTTCTCTGTTCAAGATGCAACAAAGGAGTGGTTATATGACCTCCCGTCTGGTTCAATCATAAGCTGGAATTAACTTGCCAAACTTTTTCTAGAGAAATATTTTCCTGAGGCGAAAGTTTCAAATATGCGCAGAGAGATTCTCAGTATAAAGCAAGGCAAAAGAGAGGCTCTCCACACTTATTGGGAGCGGTTCAAAAATTTGCTAGTCCGATGCCCTTAATAGGTCATTAGTGATTATCAGCTATACCAGTGTTTCTGCGAAGGCTTGATACCCATGGAGATGCGACTTATAAATGCATCAAGTGGAGGGTCAGTTTTAGACATGACACCAACAGAGTTCCAGACATTGATTGCAAAGTTGACAAATGAATCAAAGCATTCAGAAATTGAAGAAGAGTGGTACTCGGAGCAACCAAGAGGAGTCAAAGAAATAAGTAATGCCCACTGGAATCTAAGATTTCAGAATTGACTAAGGCCGTCCTTCTGTTGACAAAAGAAAATTTTATTGAACCAAAAGTCAAACCTTATGGGATCTGCTGCAAAACTGGTCACCCAACAAATATGTTCCCACTACTTCAAGAAGACTCTGAATCTGTTCAAGCTATTGGAGGACTTCATCAAAGTCCATTTGATTAGCATCACAACAACCAAGATTGGGGAGGACCTCAAACTAACAATTTCCAGTCAAGGCCTCAATAGAACTTTCAGCAAAGAAATCAATACCAGGCTCCACCTGGATTTCAACAACCTTTTCTGTAGAATCAGCATCAAGGTAACTTTCATCAACCACATGTTCAGTCACAAGCTAGTAGTTCCATCATGTATTTGGAAGACACAGTTAAAAATCTTTCTACCAGTGCCTAAGCTTTTCAGAATGAAACCAACTCCATCATAAAAAATTTGGAGCAACAGGTATCACAACTCGCGAACTCTATGAGCAAACTAGAAGCACAAACACAAGAAAAATTCCCATCTCAAACTATGAAAAACCTGAAGCACAATGGTTGTGTTGTCACCCTTAAAAGTGGTAAAAACTAGAAAGGACTAGACCAGCAAGAATATGAGGAAGAAGAGATCGTGGTTGATCAAGAATCTGAGGCAACTGAACAGGTGCAGAAAAAGGATGGACATGCTGAAGCTTAGGTAAAAATCACTCCTCCTCCTTTTCCCTAAAGACTGAAAAACACGAAAATAGAAAAGGAAGAAAAAGATATCATGGACTTCTTTAGAAAGGTTGAGGTAAATATTCCCCTTCGTGATGCTATTAAACAGCTACCCCGGTACGTTTCTTTGCATTCAATTATTTGTTAAAGAATCTACCCATCTAAGTATAAATCATTCTTAACAGTTGGTATCAGAGCAGGAGACTATGTAATTCATACGCATCTCTTCTGTTAGAAGAATATGTTTAGGGTTTCTTCTTTTATCGATCTATAGGAGCCATCATCTCTTTATTGATAGTGTTTCCTGTGTTTGATAAAACCCTAATTCAATCTTTACAAGTCTGATTCTGAGCAGATAGTTGAAAGAGGTCATCATGTCTCAAGAAGATTCTCAAACCAATCCGATCAATATCTCCAACAGCATTGGATCTACAACTAAGAATCCAATCCTTTACACTCAAGATTATGAAGTTTGGATGCATCACTTTGAAGACTACGTAGTTGGATCTGAAGACAATGGTTATCTAATCTGGGAGGCAATGACATTGGGTACTTTTATTTATTCTGGAATAAATAGAACCATTAAAACTTAGATGGAGTATAACAAACTCTTGACCGATGTGGATAAAATTCCTCAAGACGAAAAGGACAAGCTGTTATGAAATGTCAAAGCTATGAGAATGATCAGATTCGACTTACAATTTGATACTTTTCGATTGGTATGTCTATGCAGCATTGCAAAAGAAATATGGGATAGGATTAAGGAGTTGTATTCCACTGATGAAGATCTAGAGCATTCGATCCAAACTCTTATGCTTTCTGAGTTCAGTGCCTTCAAACAAAAACCAAAAGAAAAACTTATTCAGATGTTTGATCGCTTTAATCATATTCTAAGCAAGATGATAAAGCATGGTATTGACAGAGAAGTGATCGAGCAGAAAGTCACATTTATGAATGGTTTAAGATCCGAATGGATGGCTGTGGTTTCAACTGTGAAAGTACATGAGCAGTTTAAAACCTATTCATTGGCAAAGCTAGTGGGTATCCTCAAGTCACATGAAAGTGTTGTGACAAAGGAAGCAAAGGTAGTGTCTGATATAGGATCCTTGGCCCTTCTCTCTAAAATCAAGCATGTAGCAAAAGATGAAAAAGGGTCTGAATTGTCAGAATTTGATCTTACAAATGAAGAATATGCTATGATGGTTTCTAACCCGAAGCGGTTTGCTCGTAAAAAGTTCCCTGTCACAAAGAACCGAAATTGGAAGGGAATCTATAGCTCTGAGAAGGCGAAAGAAGAGACCAAAAATGCTCCACGAGAAGAAGAATAGAAGAAGGAGTGCAAGCTGTTAGGAGACTCCGGATATGATTGCAACTTTTTCCATGGCAAAAAGCATTTTGCCAAAGATTTTATGTTGATAAAGCTATCGGAGAAGAAGGATGGTGAAGATGATGAAGCTTACTATACATGTAAGATGGAGGAGTTAAAGTAGAAGAAAGCGTCTTACAGTAACATGAATGCTCTGATTGTGCAGGAGAAAATTGTTGACGATGAGTTTGGAGGCGTAGAGGTCTGGTCTACCGACTCAGAAGATGAAGAGGTTCGCAAGCCTTCACATGGCAAAGCTTTTGTGGCCAAGGAAGATCGTGAAAAGTATGCTGGTAGATGTTTAATGGTGACTGCTAGAGCTACGTAGATGAGGGGCTACCACATTGTATGACGGGCATAATGAGGCAAACCAGAAAGAAGATAAGTGCCTTGCTACCAAAACATTGAGCGAACAGATCAATGACTGCGATCAGTTGATCAAGAAGGTACATTCTGTCCTCGGTTCCCTTAAAGTACCAGTAACAGATTATGAAAAAGACTTAAATGAATTAAAATTTAAATTTACTAATTTAAGTGGAAGTCTAATGCAAACACGCCTATCAAATTCTATCCTAACTAATCAACTCAGCAGGATGTCTTTCAAGAGTGACGAAAGAAGGATTTGGATAGAGCAGAAGAAATTCGAGTTAGTTAGGGCAAGAGATGAGCTCATTTATTTATAGCGTGATAATTTGAAGCATTTAAAACAAAGGAATATTTTTTGCTTAATTGCTAAACGTTTATATTATAATATCACCCAGTTTCATCTAGATTGTGAGAGGCAAAAAGATCCATAAAATGATTTTGCCCTTCCTTGAATTCAAGGAGGACGAACTCGATGCTGATTGTTACAACCGTGAATCCATTGTGTCTTCAGATGATATCTTAGATGCCTACAAAGTTGGACTGGAAAAAATCGAGCCCTTTATTGAGTCCAAGGACCATAAAGGCGAGTTTAGAAAACTGTTGGACGAAAATGACAAATTGAAAATTAAGACCGAAACCATACAAAAATTTGACTCATTGAGTACCAAATTAAGTTCAGAAAATAAGATGAATGTGGAAAACAATTCTGAATTTGATGAGAACAGTGATATGAGAGAAATCTCTATAGAGGAAGAGGTTGACTGTTTAGAGTTTCTTAAAAGCGAACCCAAACCGGAAAAACCTCTCATATATGAAAACTCAGTTGAGTTCTCTCGTATGTCCAAGGAAAAGTCCAAAATCCTTAATGAAAATGCAGTTGTTTATCAAAAGGTGCAAACGGTTCCAAATCAAGTGTATACCGTCATAGGCATAAGCAAGGACCAAATAGCGGAGTTGACATCCTTGGTTAATGAAGACAAGTCTGATGGTTGTGAAAATTATTTCTGGTCAGCCCTCATTGACAATGCAGATGAGACTGTTGGTTTATCAGAGAGAACCTCATGGAGAGTTAAAAGCAGATATGTGGCAGAACCACTCAACAAGCCTACAAGCTTTGACGTACCAAGCACAAGTGGTACCAAAGAGATACCAAGTGAGCCTGTGAAGGTGGCAAGTGAAACCGCTTCATTGAAGAATGAAACTCAAGCTGAGAAACCAAAGCTGAAAGGAAATATTCACAAATCTCAAAAGAACTTGCTGAACAAAAACGCCAGTGAAACAGGAGAAATCAAAAGAATCTCAATGAAAGGAAGCAATTTTTGGCAATCCCAAAACTCTGATTATGTTCGCACAGAAAAGGCGTCATATCTCAAAGCGAAAGCAAGATCAAAGCTTAACTCTGGTCCATGCACTTATTGCCAATCCTGCAGTCAGGCAAACCGAAGAAGCAGTTTCGGTCTAAAATCGAGTAATGACAACAACCGAAAGACCAAATATGGGTCCGAATCTCATCCTTCCCATTCTTACTCAAGGAAAAACCCCAAAAAGGATGTCAAGGATGTCAAGGGAAAAGGGAAACTCGTCTATGAAGACAAAACACAAACAAAAAAGACGTTAGCTAACCTTAGGAAACTCGAAAACAAATCTGTTAACAATCAAAATAAAAATTCTCAACTTGATTTAAACAAACCAAAAGATAAAAAAAATCAAGGTTTTTACCATCAAAAGAAAAGACGAAACCACCCTAATAAAAAGAACCTATATGGTTGATCTTTCAATTGCTATTCCCTATTTAGTAAAACGCTCACGTGGACCCAAGCAACTTTGGCTTCCTAACTTTGCTTGATTTTTGCAGATTATTCGTGACGAGCAGTTTGACGACGAATGATACATTAATAGTGGCTGCTCACATCACATGAGAGGGAGAAGGGAAGAGCCGAGGGAGTTTCAGGCTCTAAAAGATGGTGGAAGTGTCAAATATGGAAACAACTTGTATGGGACGATAAAAGGCTACGACATGATCAGAAATGGAGAATTCTGAATCCGAAGAGTTGCCTATGTAGAGGGGTTGTAGCATAATCTTATAAGTGTCTCGCAATTGGTTGTGGGAAGTGGTCTGAAAGTCTCATTTGATGATGAAGGTTCTGAGATAGTTGAAAAGAAGATGAAAACAGTACTGTTGAAGTCTAAGCGTAAAGGCGAAATGTATCCTCTTAATCTCAATCTGATATGATGGAAGTCAGTTGTATGCCTACTGACGAAAGCTAATTCAGATGAATGTTGGTTATGCCTACTGACGAAAGCTAATTCTTGGTAATCATGTGTGAGGATTTCCTCTTCTCATGTTTGATAAGGAACCTTTATGCGCTGCATGCGAAATGGGAAAGCAAAGCCGAAAGAGTCATCCCACTCGTGTTAATTCAAAGATCATTGAACCCCTTGAACTTCTGCACATCAACCTATGTGGCCCTTCTGTAATTGAAAGTATCGGTGGTAGTAAGTTCATACACATAATTGTTGATGATTTTTCACGTTTCACCTGGGTTTTCTTTCTTCAACAGAAATCAGAGCCGACACTAAAACTCAAAAAGTTTATCACACAAGTGGAGCTTCAACTGTGAAAGGTTGTTCGAAATATCCAAAGTGACAATGGTTTGGAATTCAAAAACCAAAAGTTTGAAGGATTTCTTGCTTAAAAAGGGGGTGTCTCATAACTTCTCTGCTCCCTACACTCCACGACAGAATGGTATAGTTGAAAGGCAAAACCCTTCATTGTGTGAAGCTGCTTGAACCATGCTAAGCTTCGCTTCTCTACCTTTGTATTTATGGGCTGATGCTATAACCACTGCTTGCTATACCCAGAATTGATCCTTCCTCAACAAGAGATTTTCCATCACTCCATACCGAATTTTGAATAATCGGAAGCCAAATGTCAAGTTTTTCCATGTATTTGGTTCCAGGTGCTTCATTTTCAATTCTAGAGAAAAACGAAACAAGTTTGATGTAAAGGCAGATGAAGGGATTTTTCTTGGTTACTCACTCACATCAAAGGCATATAGGGTTCTGAATAAGCATTAAAAGAAAATTGAGGAAACTTATTATGTTACTTTTGATGATAACTACATGAAGAAACTTCGAACAAGCGAAGGACCAATGGAGGAAACCTTTCAAAAATCAGGTCAAGTCTTAGTTCCTTTATCTAATTTGTTTGAAGAATACATGCTGCTATTTGATGAACCAGAGATAGCAATTCACTCTGAAGCAAAAGCAGCCGACAATAAAATCGACCACTTGAAAAAGATCATCTATGAAACTGCTAAAGGCATGGAAAGTGAAGTTCAAGGTCCAATCGAGAAGCAAAATCCAAGCAACCCATAAGACTAAAGCGATCGTCAAGATTCCTATGAACCTCCAACAAAAAGCTCCACTTTCCACGGGGAGATTCCATCATCAACTTCAAATCATTGAAGTCCAACAGAGGGGGAGAATCCATCATCAACTTCAAACCATGGAAGTCCAACCGAGGGGGAGTATTCTGAACTGGATGTTGAAATAGTTTCTTCATTTGAGGGGGAGAATAATAAAACAAATGACAAAGATTCTCAATCAGAATATAAGGAAGACATAAATGTTGAATTGGATCCTGCTTATGATCCAAATTATCCTCCACTCATTAAATGGACACGCGATCATCCAAAAACTCAAGTAATTCACGAATCATTTCAGAGAGTTCTCACACTCTCTCAACTGAAAGCGAAGCAAACTGCTTTATTCTCTCAAGTAGAATTTTAATGTTTAACTCCTTCGTTTCCAAGATTAAGCCGAAAACAGTGAATATTGCACTTGATCACTCTGATTGGGTACAAGTTATGCAAGACGAACTCAATGAGTTTGAGCAAAACCGAGTTTGGAGATTGATTCTCACACCTAAAGATGCATCTGTAGTCAGGTTAAAATGGGTTTTTAGAAACAAGATGGGCAAAGAGGGAAATGTAATTCGCAACAAAGCTAGGTTGGTGGTGAAGGGATACTCTCAGGAAGAAGGTATAGACTATGAAGAGACTTTCGCTCCAGTAGCAGGGTTGGAATCAGTGTGAATCTTTCTGGCAGATGCTGAACACAAAAACTTTGAAGTTTTTTTGATGGGCGTAAAGTGTGCTTTCTTAAATAGAGAACTAGAAGAAACCATATACATTGAGAAACCTCCTGGATTCTTGAGCGAGAAGTATCATGATCATTGCTATATTCTGGATAAAGCGATATATGGTTTGAAGCAAGCCCCAAGAGCCTGGTATGAAACACTAACTCGCTTTCTCAAAATGTCTAAATTCAAACAACGTTCGGTAGACCCAACCTTCTTTCATAAGAAAGAAGGCGAACACCTAATGATTGTCCAAATTTATGTCGATGACATCATCTTCGGTTCTACGAATCCTAGCTTAACAGCTGAATTCAGGAAGTTGATGGAGACTAAGTTTGAGATGAGTTCAATGGGTCCGATTAACTTTTTCCTTGGACTGAACATAAGATAGGGACCCGAAGGAATATTCATTAATCAGGAGGCTTACACAAAGACTTTACTGGCGAAGTTCGGTATGATGGGAGACTCGAGACTAAAGGTTCCAATTGCTTTCGGAACAAAGCTGACATTGTCTCTGGAGAAACCGGCACCTGATATAACCCTCTATCATTGAATGATAGGGTCATTCATGTATCTAACAGTTTGTATACCAGATATTATGTTTTCTGTTTGTGTGACATCCCCAAAATCACGGCCAGAAAAGACCGATTTCATTTATGCTTTTTAAAATAATTTCAGAGTAAATCCTTTTGATTTGAAAGAGTTGCGGAATTTGTTCCCAAAACAAAACATGATAAAATAATATTTATCCAAAGCATTTCATCAAGAGATGCATTTTCATTTATAATCAAAACTCCAGATGTCATGTTCTGATACAGACCATAAAGCTTAAACGATAACATTACAAGCCATTCAACAAATATATACATATACAGATTTGTAAACAAAGCAACAAGATGATCCATCCATCTTACACCCTTGCGCCACTTCCTGTAATACAAATAAAACTGAGTGGGTCAAACTTGGGAGCCTGGTGAGCATATAGGGTTTTCAACCCACAATAAATAAATTATATTTAATTTCACCAACCAACACTATCCCGATTACCCGTTCCCGTTATCCTCACTTTACGTCCCTAAAACAACATCTATCTCAAGGGACCTAATCTAGGATTTTCATCGGGACAGACATCACTGCTAAGGGGTTTCCTCAACAATAGATATCCTAAAGGCAACCATGAGGGGGATAGAGTACACCGGTGAACACATCGTTCACAACACCTACAGGTTATGAACCTGCTAGCGTTCCACAAGACTGTCTAGAAGGAGTCTATGGTCGTTATCCATACTCCGCTGAATAACTAGATCAACAACAACAACAACATCGAGGCCTCTCATCTGTTTATTACACACCAACTATCTACCCATGTTCTACCCAACATATTAGTAGATACAAATATATATTTTCATACATAGTTTAAAACTTGTAGAGCATTTTCATTCAATATATATTCCACATAACAGATGAGGCACACCCACATAACACTTATTTCATAGAAAACAAATCAGATCTATGAGATAGAAGAGAGTGAATATACATTCACACACATAACAACAAAATATACACATAACACGTATTTCGTATAAAATACTTCATAATTATGCGTTAGAAGAAAGTAACTACACACTCACTCATATAAACAACAATATACTTAATACACTCAAACCATACTTGTACTATTATCGTGTTTATGAAAGGTAGTATACACTCACTTGATCAGAAGATGATCGGACAGCACTACGACTTGCAGAAGTAGTAATCCTCATCAGATCTAGAAGATCTCTACAAAAATCGAACTTCTCGTGGGCAGAGCTTCGGCTCGGGAACCGCACTTCTCGGGATCTTCGGGGCTTCGAAACTTGCTTCGGGGCTCGGGAATATTACCGGGGCTTCGGGGTACTTCTGGCACGCAAATCGAGGTAAAAGGGAAGAGAGAAGAGAGAAAATGAACAAAATAACCGGCTGCCCTCGCATCCTATTTATAGGAGGCTGGAGCCTCGGAGTACGCGGGGCGTACTGGTCCGAAATCGTCACTGCTTACGCACCGAAGAACTCGAGTGCGAGTGTCGACATCCCTCGGTGTACGTGGGGCGTACATGAGTACGCAGGGCGTACTTCGGATGAGTCCGATGACTCCTCTTCGGATAATACCGGGATTTTTCAATTAAAAATAAATACAAATTATTTAATAAACTTTGGAAATTCATATCTTCTTCATACGAACTCCGTTTTCGATGTTCTTTATATCCACGCGTAGGTGAGACTACGCTCTACGACTTACGTTTAGACTCCGTCGGCTAATTTTGACTTTATTTTTATTATTTATTTTTAATAGGCCGGGACAGAAAATTTCGTTATAAATTCATAACTTCTTCGTTTGACATCCGTTCTCGCCTAACTTTTTATCGCTTTGATACCAACAACGAGATCTTCGATTCTCGTTTAGATTGCTTCGGCTAAAAACCGCTCGATCTCAAATCGAGTATTTCGGGCTGCATACCGCTAAGTCGAAACTTCAGAAAATCATAACTTCCTCATACGAAGTCAGATTTGGGTGTTCTATATATATTCGGAAACGTCGTTTCAACTACTACAACATTATCCAAAGATATCGAGTTTATTTTACACTTAAATTTTGACGCTTATTTTTATTCTTAATTAATCAAACCACATAATTAAGCAATTAAGCACAAAACACATAATACTCAAATAATACACTCTTATTATTTCAAAACGGGTTACAAAGGTTAACCTAGACTATTACATTGCTAAAAATGGCAAGCCCGGAAACACAGGCATTACAATTCTCTCCACCTTAGAATGATTCCGTCCGCGGAATCACACATCAACAAACAAATGCGGATAGCAACCCATCATGTCACTCTCCGTCTCCCAGGTGAGATTCGACGCATTCGTGTGTTTCCATCGGACAAGCACTAACCCAACCATCTTGCGTCGCAACTTCTTAGTCTTTCGGTCAACAATTGCCTCTGGTTCTTCAATCAACCTTTTGTTCTCATCGATTCTCAACTCCGAAAGTGGAATCATGTCGGAAACTTCTCCCGTGAACTTCCTCAAATAACACACATGAAAAGTGTTATGAATTCCATTCAGTTCTTCTGGTAGTTCGAGCTTGTAAGCTTGGTTCCTAATCCTCTAAAGAACTTTAAACGGTCCAATAAACCTTGGACTTAATTTTCCCCTTTTAGCAAATCTTATAAGTCCCTTCCACGGATAGACTTTAAGCAAAACCGAATCTCCAATCTCAAAAGTCATCAGTCTTTGCTTTTTGTCAGCGTAGCTCTTTTGACGATCCTGAGCTGCTAACATTCTTTCCCTAATTATTCTCAACTTTTCAGCAGTTTGATGAACCATCTCCAGTCCCATAAACTGCTTTTCCCCAGCCTCAAGCCAACAAGACGGCGTATGACACTTTTGTCCGTACAAAGCTTGGTAAGGTGCCATCTTTATGCTCGAGTGGAAACTATTATTATAGGAAAATTCTACCAAAGGTAAATGTTCATCCCAATTACCTACGAATTCCAGAGTACATGCCCTCAGCATATCTTCAAGTGTTTGTATCATTCGTTCGCTCTGACCATCAGTCTGCGGATGGTAAGCTGTACTTAAACACAACTTGGTACCCAATTCCTCTTGTAGACTTTTCCAAAACCTCGAGGTGAAACGACTATCACGATCCGATACAATCGTTAACGGAACACCGTGAAGCCTCACAATTTCCTTCACGTAAGAATTCACAATCTTTTCCATAGACCATTTCTCCTTGGCCGCTATGAAATGCACACTCTTAGTGAATCGATCAACGAAGACCCAAATCATGTCGTGACCATTCTTTGTTTTGGGCAGTTTAGTGACAAAATCCATAGCAATGTGTTCCCACTTGTCCATAGGCACAGGCAATGGTTCTAAACTCCCGTATGGTTTCTGATGTTGTGTCTTGACTCTCGCACAAGTCACACACTCAGCCACATACTTTGCAACATCAAGCTTCATCGTCGGACACCAGTAGTAGGGTTTTAGGTCCCTATACATTTTAGTGCTACCGGGATGAATCGAGTACATGGTCTTGTGAGCTTCTTCCATCAGAAGATCTCTGACTCCTCCTGTCTTAGGTACCCAAATACGATCTTGGAATACCTTCAGTCCATGACTGTTTACACCGAACACCAACGTTTTGCCCAAACGTTCTTCCTTTCAGTCATTCTTCTCAGAAGCTTCACTTTGAGCTTTCTTTATACTTTCCACAATGGTCGAGACAACTTCAATTCTCAACGCTCTTGGCCTTCTCTTTTCAAGATTGACTTTCCGACTGAGAGCATCAGCAACAATATTAGCTTTACTGGGGTGGTAAAGTATCTCGCATTCGTAGTCTTTAAGTAATTCTAGCCAGCACCGTTGCCTCATATTTAACTCTTTCTGATTGAAGGGATATTGGAGACTCTTATGATCAGTGAAAAGTTTGCACTTCGTTCCATAGAGGTAATGCCTCCATATTTTCAGAGCGAAAACTACCGCTGCCAACTCCAAATCATGAGTTGGGTAGTTCTTTTCATGCTCTTTCAGCTGTCGAGACGCATATGCTATCACCTTTTCTCTTTGGGTCAAAACACAACCCAATCCAACCCCAGACGCATCGCTATAAACAGCGAAGTCTTCAACTCCATCGGGTAGAGAAAGTACCGGTGCCTCGCATAGCTTCTTCTTTAGCTTCTCGAATGCTTCTTTATGCTTCTCACTCCAAGCATAAGTAGCTCCTTTGTGGGTCAAAGCTGTTAATGGAGTAGCGATCGAAGAAAAGCCTTGGATAAACCTTCGGTAATATCCGGCTAATCCCAAAAAGCTTTGGATCTCCGTGGGACTTTTCGGTTGTTCGCACTTCATCACAGCTTCGATCTTCGTTGGATCAACCATTATCCCTTCTTGGTTGACCACGTGACACAAGAATTGGACTTCACGAATCCAAAAATCACATTTAGAGAACTTAGCATACAACTTCTCCTTCTTCAAGACTTCTAACACTTCTCGCAAGTGTCTGCCATGCTCCTCCTGGCTTTTCGAGTAAATCAGAATGTCATCTATGAACACTATTACAAATTTATCAAGGAACAGATTACAAACCCTGTTCATTAAATCCATGAATGCTGTTGGAGCATTGGTCAGTCCAAACGACATAACCAAGAACTCATAGTGTCAATATCGCGTTCTGAATGCAGTCTTCTCTATATCCTGCTCTCTTACTTTCAACTGATGATATCCTGACCTAAGATCGATCTTTGAGAAATAGCTCGAACCTTGAAGTTGATCGAACAGGTCATCAATCCTTGGCAACGGATATCTATTCTTTATTGTTGCCTTGTTCAGCTCTCTGTAATCAATGCACATTCTCATGCTTCCGTCTTTCTTCTTTACGAATAACACCGGAGCTCCCCAGGGTGACGAACTAGGTCTAATGAAACCTTTGTCCAATAACTCCTTAAGTTGCATCATTAGCTCCTTCATCTCCGTCGGTGCTAATCGGTAAGGTGCTTTTGCAATTGGCGTTGTCCCTGGCAACAAGTCTACTCTAAACTCCACTTGTCTATCAGGCGGTAATCCGGGAAGATCTTCGGGAAATACTTTCGGATAATCACACACCACTGGAATATTCTGCATCACCTTCTTTTCCTTCTTAGCATCGATCATGAATGCCAAGTATGATGTACACCCCTTGGTCAAACACTTTATGGCTTTCATCAATGAGATGATTCCAGAATTTACTCTGCGTTTATCTCCATACACCATAAACGAATCTTTCCCAGGCGGGTTCACTTTGACTATTTTCTTTTTGCATAAAATCTCGGCATCGTTGGCGCTAAGCCAATCCATTCCCAAAACGATGTCGAAACTGTTAAGTTCGATAGGCAATAATTCCTCGTGGAACTTATTCCCATTCAGATCAATTAAGATGTTTTTCATACGATAGCTAACAGGTACAAACTTGCCACTAGCAACTTCGACTAATAAGGCATTATCTAGTCTATCAACAGGCAAAGCTAGTTTTCTACCAAATTCGTGCGATATAAAGGAGTAGTTGGCTCCAGAATCAAATAAAATTTGGGCAGGCAATTTGTTTACGAGAAAGGTACCTGAAGCGACATCAGCTTCATCTTTAGCAGCTTCCAGTGTCATCTGGAATGCTCTCGCTTTTAGCTTTGGCGGAATGTTGGGTCTAGCTGCCTCCTTCTTCTTCGGGCAGTCCCTTGACAAGTGTCCCTCCTCACCACAACTATAGCAAACCTTCTTAGAGAGGGTACATTCATTTGCATAGTGTCCTGTCTTTCCACATTTGTAGCATGTGGCCGCTACCTCGCATCTTCCATGATGCTTCTTTTTACATTTGTCGCACCATCTTGCTTCGCCTCCACTTCCCCTCGAACCAGACTTCGAGAACTTGTTTCTCTTGTTGGACCCTGAAGTTCCATCGAACTTCCTCTTTTCACCAACTTCTATCCTTTCCAGACCCTTTTCCTTCTGCTGGGCCTCCACATTCTTGGCTGCACGAACAGCCGTTTTCAGAGTGGTTGCCATCTTGACTGTCGGACAAAAGTCGGCAGGCAGTCCATTAGCAAACCTCTCAATCTTGGAGAGTTCCGTTGGCACTAGGTACGGAAATAACTTCATCTTCTCAGTAAAGGCAGTGGTATAGTCATCTATGCTCATCCTCCCTTTCTTCAAGTTTTGGAACTCATTGTTCAGATCAATCAGATCTATCTCTGAACAATACTGCATCCTTAGTTGTTCCAAGAACTCCTCCCATGACATTTTCAGCGCTTCTCCTCGTGGCATAGTATCTGCCAACAACTTCCACCAACTCAAGACTCCAGTCTTCAGTTGTCTAACTGCAAAGGCGGTCTTCTGTTTGTTGCTACAGTCGTAACTTTCAAATACCATCTCCATTTCGGAGATCCAATCCATTATTTCAACAGGCTTCGGGCTTCCAGAAAGACTTGGCGGCTTGGCGCCCAAGAAGTTCTTGTACATTCGCCCATCCTTATTGTTTCTCCTTTCCGGATCGTTCCTTCGTTCCCCTTGAGTCCCAACTTGACTCATAATACGACTATTGTTCCCTTCCTCCGATTGCTCGGGAATCAATTCAGGTTCCTCAATAGGTACGATAGGTTCGTCCCTATTATTATGCAACATCTGTCGCATTTCCTCCCTTTGTTCGGCTAACATAGCCCGAATCATGGCTTGCACCCCAGCCATTGTTATTGGTTCTGGTGCTGCTGCTACAATCGGTACTTGTTGAATTACAGGCGGTTGATTCCTGTTTTCATCCGCGTTTCCAACGCCACTCCTTGTTCTCACCATTTTTGATCTACACACCGAATAGGGTGAAATTTAGATCTTCATTCACGATAGATATCAAATCATCCTTCGTACACCAACGATTACATGCTAGTTCTAATATCGTATACATACGCTTAGAATCCTAAACACATAAACCTTCAGATCCGGTTGGCAACAAACCGTAGATCCGAACAAATAATATCATATATGGCAACATATAACATTTAGCACGTAAAAGCATTTTAGGCAACTTTCCTAAAATAAACTAGTGCTCGTGTCTAAAATCCAACAGTCACACATCTCAAAATTCCACTTAGCATCCTAAGTTTAAGTCTAGAAATCCTACAAATTCCTAGTTCGCTTAAACTAATGCTTTGATACCAACTGTGACATCCCCAAAATCACGGCCAGAAAAGACCGATTTCACTTATGCTTTTTAAAATAATTTCAGAGTAAATCCTTTTGATTTGAAAGAGTTGCGGAATTTGTTCCTAAAACATAACATGATAAAATAATATTTATCCAAAGCATTTCATCAAGAGATGCATTTTCATTTATAATCAAAACTCCGGATGTCATGTTCTGATATAGATCATAAAGCATAAACGATAACATTACAAGCCATTCAACAAATATATACATATACAGATTTGTAAACAAAGCAACAAGATGATCCATCCATCTTACACCCTTGCGCCACTTCCTGTAATACAAATAAAACTGAGTGGGTCAAACTTGGGAGCCTGGTGAGCATATAGGGTTTTCAACCCACAATAAATAAATTATATTTAATTTCACCAACCAACACTATCCCGATTACCCGTTCCCGTTATCCTCACTTTACGTCCCTAAAACAACATCTATCTCAAGGGACCTAATCTAGGATTTTCATCGGGACGGACATCACTGCTAAGGGGTTTCCTCAACAATAGATATCCTAAAGGCAACCATGAGGGGGATAGAGTACACCGGTGAACACATCGTTCACAACACCTACAGGTTATGAACCTGCTAGCGTTCCACAAGGCTGTCTAGAAGGAGTCTGTGGTCATTATCCATACTCTGCTGAATAACTAGATCAACAACAACAACAACATCGAGGCCTCTCATCTGTTTATTACACACCAACTATCTACCCATGTTCTACCCAACATATTAGTAGATACAAATATATATTTTCATACATAGTTTAAAACCTGTAGAGCATTTTCATTCAATATATATTCCATATAACAGATGAGGCACACCCACATAACACTTATTTCATAGAAAACAAATCAGATCTATGAGATAGAAGAGAGTGAATATACATTCACACACATAACAACAAAATATACACATAACACGTATTTCGTATAAAATACTTCATAATTATGCGTTAGAAGAAAGTAACTACACACTCACTCATATAAACAACAATATACTTAATACACTCAAACCATACTTGTATTATTATCGTGTTTATGAAAGGTAGTATACACTCACTTGATCGGCCAACACTACGACTTGCAGAAGTAGTAATCCTCAGCGGATCTGGAAGATCTCTACAAAAATCAAACTTCTCGCGGGCAGAGCTTCGGCTCGGGAACCGCACTTCTCGGGATCTTCGGGGCTTCGAAACTTGCTTCGGGGCTCGGGAATATTACCGGGGCTTCGGGGTACTTCTGGCAAGCAAATCGAGGTAAAACAGGAGAGAGAAGAGAGAAAATGAACAAAAGAACCGGCTGCGAGTGTCGACATCCCTCGGAGTATGCGGGGCGTACGCCAGTACGCAGGGTGTACTGGTCCGAAATCGTCACTGCTTACGCACCGAAGAACTCGACTGCGAGTGTCGACATCCCTCGGTGTACGCAGGGCGTACACGAGTACGCGGGGCGTACTTCGGATGAGTTCGATGACTCCTCTTCGGATAATACCGGGATTTTTCAATTAAAAATAAATACAAATTATTTAATAAACTTCGGAAATTCATATCTTCTTCATACGAACTCCGTTTTCGACGTTCTTTATATCCAAGCGTAGGTGAGACTACGCTCTACGACTTTCGTTTAGACTCCAATGGCTAATTTTGAATTTATTTTTATTATTTATTTTTAATAGGCCGGGACAGAAAATTTCGTTATAAATTCATAACTTCTTCGTTTGACATCCGTTCTCGCCGAACTCTTTATCGCTTCGATACCAACAACGAGATCTTCGATTCTCATTTAGATTGCTTCGGCTAAAAACCACTCGATCTCAAATCGAGTATTTCGGGCTGCATACCGCTAAGTCGAAACTTCAGAAAATCATAACTTCCTTATACGAAGTCAGATTCGGGCGTTCTATATATATTCGGAAACCTCGTTTCAACTACTACAACATTATCCAAAGATATCGAGTTTATTTTACACTTAAATTTTGATGCTTATTTTTATTCTTAATTAATCAAACCACATAATTAAGCAATTAAGCACAAAACACATAATACTCAAATAATACACTCTTATTATTTCAAAACGGGTTACAAAGGTTAATCTAGACTATTACATTGCTAAAAATGGCAAGCCCGGAAACACAGGCATTACAGTTTGCTATTATGATAGGTTCCAAGCCAATCCACGAGATCTTTATATGGTGAAAAATATCTTCAGTTATTTGAAGCGAACCTCATCTCTCGGTCTTTGGTACCTAGCGAAGTTAGTCTTCTTTGTTCAAGCATTCTCTGATGCTGATCTTGGAGGATGTGGTCTTGACCTAAAGAGCACCACTGGTGGTTGTCAATTCCTTGATGGTAAACTTGTTATTGGCAATCCAAGAAACAAACGTGTGTGTCACATTCTACAGCCGAAGCTGAATACATCACAGCAGCGTCATGCACTTCACAGGTCATCTGGATACAAAGTGAACTTAGAGACTATGGCTTGAACATGAAGAAGATTTCTCTCTATTGTGACTCAGAAAGTGCTATTTGGATATGTCATAACCCAGTTCAACACTCTAAAACGAAACATATCACACTGAGATATCACTTCATCAAAGATCACGTTGTAGATGGTAACGTTGAAGTCCAGTTTTTTCGATCAGCTGATCAAGTAGATGATGTTTTCACAAAAGCCTTACCTGAAGCAAGTTTTAATAAAATTCTCCAAGGCTTAGGAATGATGGAAGCTGATTCAGTACTAAAACCTCTTTCACCTCATTAAAATTGATCAAGCGGAATTTTCAGGTACCGAAATGAACCGAACGCTCGGTCCATTTCGCTTCATTATTTCTAAGGTATAGTTTCAGTTGTATATTTTTTTTGTCCTTGTTTATTAATTTTATGTTTTTCTTTCTTTTCATACAATCCAAAAATATTTTCCTTTGTGTTTTTATTTCTTTTCAGGAAATTTCTAAAATTCCAAAAATATTTTCTCTTCTTCGTTTAGTTTTATATAAAATCAAAATACAAAAAATATTATCAGAATGGAATCATGGACATCTTCCAATGTAGTAGCTGGGGTAGGTATATTTCTCTTTATCTTTGTACTAGCTAAGTGTCCCTAGAAGCATGCTGTTGCATGTTGACCGAAACCTCAAAGACTTCAAGTGAATCCTTAATGATTCGATATACACATATCAATTCTTCTCAATTAGGCTGATAAATTCACTCAAGTCACGAGCTACCTTACTCTTCTCATATTGAGTAAAGAGTTCATTGCTTGGTCACTTTCTCATATCAGAGGTACTTTCGGTTCTTTAGCAATCTCATCACTATTCTCCATAATACTTCACTTCATGAATATAACCCTTGAGACTCTTAGAATTTACCACTAAGGTTTATGGTTACACAACATCTGTGTTAATGATCTTAGTTTTGTTTCACCACGTGCTGAGTGAAACCCAAAATCCAACACCTACAATGAATTGACGGTGAATAATAAAATCTTCTAGTTTTCAGCCAAGAATTAACGAAACCATGTTAGTGGAAGGTACCAAGAAATATCTTTTTATTTTTGAGCGATCTTTAGGAAATTGTCTAAATACCAAGACTTGTCTTCCCAAAAGATCCAGTTTTTTTTAAAGATTTCTACATTGATCACCAAGTCACTGAAAATTATTCAAACCTACTTGTTTTTTAGGCCGCATCGGTCTCACAAGTACTTCGTCCTATGTTCGGTCTTATATCAAGATCGGTCGTTCGATTGAATCGAAAACCACCCTAATAGCCTTATTCAGAAAAGATGCATTTCAATGCTTCTTGAAAAGCATCTAATCATATTTCAACGAGAAACCACACAAAAACTTCTAAGTCTCTCTTGACTTTGAAGGAATAGATTCGTACCCAGGATCCATAGATTCATGTCTTATTTGACATCACATATATCCCATAAATCATTTGCTTTATTTCTTTTTCTTTGGCATACTCTTGCACGAAGATCTTTATGATTTTCAACAAGTCTTATTCATGGTACTAATGGCAATATTTCAGATCTATTGTTTCGGTTCCAAATGTGTTGATGGTTCACTTTGTTAAGGAGCGAAGGAAGTCTGATTTATATGAAGCTAAAGGATGAATCTCAATTTCCAAGGGAATTTGAACTGTTTCGAAATTAAAGAGGCGGTTAATGGATAAAATTTAAAGCCGAGTCACTAGATAAGAATTGAAACGGGCGCGTGAATTTGAAACGACTTCCTTATGTTACGCCGACTGATACCATTTTTCTTGGGGAAACAAAGTTGTCAAATCGCGCTTTTTCAGGCGTAGATTTCGAAGATCTTGGAATCATTACTAAGGATTCTTTCTCCCTCCTGGTAATCGAATATAATTTCTTTCACACCCATTGTACCTCTTTATGACTTCCAAATTCTCTCAAATAAAGCATCGGCGAATTCTACTGTTCATCTTCTTCTCCAAACCTGCAACTATGGCTGAATCTTCCTCTGTTCATGAACAAACTGCTTCATCTTCTCTATTGACCACAAAGCCCAACCAAAACCTGATTATCGATCTGAACCCTTTCCATTATGATCCCTACATGATTCAAGTGGTTGAATGCCTCAAATATTCACCACTTGTGATCAATATGACACAGGTGGAATCAGTTCGGATGACTTTGCTTTCTCAAGTATATACAACGGCATTATATGACAAAAGTAAGGAACGCATTTTCTTCGAGATTTTGAATCACAAAACTTCAGTGTCTAGAGTGTGATTTTGCTCCCTGCTAGGGCTAGACGCCGATGATACCTTGGTGAATCCTTATTTAATATCTACAACTCAACTATTCACTATGTTCTATGATATGGGATACATTGACCATCTTACGACAGCCACCAAGTTCAAGAAATCGTGCCTTCCATCACAGTGGAATGGATTATTTACTCTTTTTTTCAAAGCCTTTGCTGAAATGGTTACTAGGTCAGACGGAGCAAGTAAAGCGTTCATGACCTTACTCTATGGACTTTATCACAACATCAACATGGACTATGGATCCATTATATGGTCACAACTGGTACAAAGTATTAATTCTTCTTCTTGACATTCTAAAATCTCTTGTGGAAGGTTTTGGACTCTCGTTACTCAACGGGCCATTGAGAAGTTTAATGTTCCTATCATGGCGGATGCACTGCGATCGTCGATCAGCACCCTCCACACTACCAAGATCATCGACTCTGATCCGACCCAATTCCTGTTCGTAGGTTCAATTCCTGAATCAATGTATCGGTGTGTCTCTGCTGAAAGCAATGTCATCAGTGAGTAGAAAAAGCTCTCCTTTAGGACCCAGACAACTCACTCCCGAAATGCAGAAATCTCTTGAAGAAGCTGACAGGCCAGCAAAATGTGGGAAGAAGCGTGAACAAAAGAAGCAATAGAAAGAAGGTCAATCCTCTAAAGCTTCTACACCTAAAAAGCATAAGACCAAACCAACAGTTCTTTCTGTGCCAAAGAAGAGAAAGTTAAAGAAAATGGCTAGAAGACCGAAGGTACCTTCGCCTAGTGACTCTGAGTATGTTCCCTCCGATAATGTTCAGGAGGTTTTTGGTGATAGTGATGGTCATCATTCTGAAGGCTCGCCTAGAGGAGATTCGCCTCACCATACTACATCTACTGAGGTACCAATCTATGACTCCATTTCAACTCCTCCTCCTTCTCCACCTCATACCACTATGCCACTTCGGTAGGTTCCCAGCATATTGCCTTGCTGGTGCAGAGGTAACAGGAGCAGCAGTGGGGGTAGTAGCAGCATGGATTGCCACTATTCGTTGCTTCTTGGAAGGTTCCTGTGAAAATTGACTCTTCCTCTTGTTCCAAAACTTGTTGTTGTTGGTACTGGTGTTGTTCTTGTTTTTTCCTATGGTTTGCTCCGGGACAGCAGTTGCGAAGCCTTGACAGACTCCATTGTCAACGAGAGCTTGTGCCAACTGTTTGGCGCTATTAAAAGTGACTGGTTTAGAAGCTAGTACACTTCCTCGGATCTGGGGTGACAGTACCCATATGTATCTTTCGATCTTGTTGCTCTTTAGAGCAACCATGCCTGGTCAAAGGATTGCCAGATCACTAAACCTATTGGTATAGGTTGTGATGTCCGAGCCTACCATAGTAAGGCCCCAAAGTTCTTTCTCTAGCTTTTGTACTTCTCCCCTTGGACAGTACTCTCGCATTAACATTTGCTTTAGATTCTCCCAGCCCATTGAATTTTCCACTACCAGAGTTAGTGACTTGATGTGGCCATTCCACCACGTCAGAGCTTTCTCGGAGAATGTACAAGTGGAAAATTTTACCTTGCTCACTTCCAGACATGCACAGACCTTGAAAACCGCTTCTGTTTTCTCTATCCATTGTGATAGAGCCATTATCCCTCCAGATCCATTAAAAGTTATGGGCTTGCTATTGGTGAAGTCCTTAAAAGTGAGGTCCCCAGAACGGCCCGGGTGTTGGCCATTCGTAGAGCTATTTACTCCACTTTCGGACCCATTATTACTCATCTGTGCCATTGTTGTTGTTACAGCAACTATCAAGGCGGCATTACCCATTGATGGAGGTGGTGGTGGTGGAGGTGTTGCGTTGTTGCCATGGCGTGGAGATCTACAGGGCGGCATCGTGCTGCTAAGGAAATAGAATCAACAACATAAGTTTTTAATGATTTGAAGTTGTGTGTCAATAAGTTTGTTTTTTTTTTATCAATTTATAAATTCGACTGACCTACCTAAGGTTTAGAGTTTGACTCATAACAAAATCTTGAATAGTGATAGATAAACTTATGAATATGAGTGGTAGTCCAAGAATTTACACACAAGGAATTTCTTCATATATATTAAACACATTCCGAGTTACATTAGAAGTTAGGAAAATTTTGACCCTTCTAAGGATCTCCGATACAGAAGTTAAAGAAAAGTAATACTTTTAGCTTAGTTCCTATTCTATAACAAAATTTTTTGGATTTCGTCAAGTACTACTTGCGTTGAAGGTTGTGTTTGGAGCTCGACTCCGTGTCTGATTGCTTTGCTTCCATAAGATGCCTATCGAAGGCGGCTTGCTGTTCCCTTATCTTACAGAGGGCTGCAATCAGTTGTTCTTGGAATGTGTCGGCGCGGAGTTGGGCATTATCCTGCAACTTGTCCAGTCAACGGATGTCGGAAGTGTGAACTTGTACCTCCATGTTAACTTCCCGAATCCGGTCAGCTTGAACCCCGGATTGATAGGGCTGATTGGCTAGTTTTTCCCACCATGACTGGGAGTGCTCGGTCTGTTGAACCTCCATCCATGACGTCATAGAAGTCCCGACACATACCGTAGGGAGGACGTGACCCTTGTTGTTGGCTCCAATGGTGAAGGTGACTTCTCCAGATGGGAGTTGGTCCCTGAAAGTTTCTCCTAACTGCGGGAGGTTGAGCGACTCGTAGGTTGATTACTTCTGGTTCTGATTCTGTTCCAGAGTCATCCCCTTCCTCCAACTCTATAGGTTCTTCATCCTCTTTGGGGTCCTCCTCTACACATCCTCCATTGCCCTGATTTGGGTAGTAGGGATCCCCTGGTGGGTGGAATCCATCCATTTCGTCTGTGCGAGAATAGTGATATGAGATATGTCTAGAAATTAATACATGTAAATCTAGACACATAGGTTAAACTATTATATTTACCAAATACTCCTTTAGTATTTAAGTTTATATGTTTGATACTAGTGTTATTTTGGTAAGTTTTGACTTGTTGCTCACTACGACCATCCCTCGACATACATTAGTCCGATTTCGGATAAATATACTTGATCAGTCTATATTCGTCCCAAATCCGATTACATCTGGGGTTGTCAACCCACACCTGTCGGTTTAACTGTAGCTAACAGTTTAGGTGTGGGATTGTCAATCCCGTATAGATCTATACACAAGTATCATGCTCTCCCTGCAAGAGATTATGGTATATAATACAGGACTACTGCATACTTGAAAGTACGTGAAGTTGAATGTCTCACAAAACTTAGTATCAAATAGATTTACGTATGAAAAGTTCATTTTTTTTGTATATGAAAGTATTTCCCTAATATAGTACTCATAGTATGTAAAATCTCTTGAATATCTAGTAAACTATACCTATTATAGTTTTTCTCAAATGTATGATTCGTTTGTAGGAATAACCCTAGTGCAGTATCAGCTTGGTATGTAAGTATAACATTTGTAATAACATTATTGAACATTATACACCAATATATAAATAAAGTGTTTGATATTTTTATAACAACATGTTTTTACTCTTGAAGGACAAAATGTTATTGAATAAGTGTTGCATGCGAACATTTTCATATGATAGTTATGAATCACGTATGATTTGTCATATAAAGATAAATGTAGTAAAAGCTTAATGTTTTCCACATGAGAGTAACCATGTGTTTACTTGTATTTCCCCCATTTAAAGTGTATAAAAGCATTTGAAAACGTAGTGGTAGAGGTATGAGCTCACTTGATAGACAAAAGAAGGTGAAACAAAAACTGAGCAGAACTTCGAGTAGGGAAAGTTAAATTTCTCGGGATTCTCGGGAATCTCGAGAGTGAAAAACCTTCCTTTGGAACTTGGATATGAAGACCGGGGCTTCGGGATGGCTTCGAGGGTTTAAACGCAGAGCTTCGGCATGAGAGAGAGAAGAAATGAGCACTCGAACCCAACACCTTCGGCTGCTATTTATAGCCCAAATTTGGTCACCACGTCATGGTACACCTCACCACGTCGTGGTGAGGGATTCTATCCTCTTCCATTGATGAGACGTTTGCTGACGCACCTGGCACCCATCAATCACATTACCACGTCATGGCCACTTTACCACGTCATGGTGGGCCTTACAGCCTCAGATTTTGTGCCGAAAACTTATAAAATTCATAACTTCCACGTACGAACTCCGTTTTTAGCATTTTTTATATCCACACGTAGGTAAGATTATGCTTTAGAACTCTCATTTAGACTCCGTCGGCAAATTTTGACTTTATTTTTATTTTTATTTATTTTTATGTATTTTTAACGGGCTTGGACACGAAAAGTCCGTTAAAAATCTATAACTTCTTCATGTGATGTCCGTTCTCGTCAGACTTTATTCCGTTGTGCTACTGTTGTTGAGATCTTCGATTCTCATTTAGGTTGTATCGGCTAAAAATCTCTCGATCTCTGTTTCGAGTATTTTAGCTGTCTGCTGCTATATTTGAAACTTGGAAAAATCATAACTTTCTCATACGAAGTCAGATTTGGACGTTCTTTTATATACGCATACGGTCTAATGATATCTACAACTTTTATTTAGATACCTAAGACTAAATATAATTGTATTGAAACTTCGCGTTTTACGCTTATTAGTGTTGCTGGTTTTAGTGTGATTCTTAGATTGGTCATAACTTCTTCGTTATAACTCGGATTTTTGTGTTCTTTATATTTCTGAAACCCTTGATATGATGTTTTTCATTTTATGTAACCCAATAGAGACTTTTGAACATTCCAAATTTTGATGCAAATTTCATTACATTAAAAGAGATTACAAATTCTTGACTTTTTAGATCATTACAATGATCCGAAAATATCGGGTTGTCACAGAAGCTGATCAAAATCCTCCCAAACAACCTCTTGCAAATCTGAAAGTCACCACTAGACCGAAGGTTAATGAAGCTTCGGGTCCTAGTGTGAAGGACAAAGGAAAGGGCATTATTTTTCAAAGTGATGAAGAAGAAGATACTGAAGAGGATGCTCTGAGAAGGAAAAATCAAGACAGAGAGATTGATGAAAATCTCAAGATCGCAAGAGCTGAAGAAGAAAGGGAGAGAAGAGAGAAAGAAGCTCATGACACTTTGGTTTGTAGACGAGCTCTTTTTCCACTGTGGACATTAGAGAAATTAATCAAAGAAGCAATTGCCTCTCCCAGCTCTCATTGGCTTGAACCAGTCGTTTCTTTTGACTGCGAGAATACCAAAGATTCTCAGTTTGATATGCCGATCACGTGTAAGGCATTTGTGTTTCATTGTTCTAATCCGATAGCCAATGTTCCTTCTCCTGACCCGAAGGCTGATCGAGATCTGATTAACTACTCTCTTAATTTCTCTCAACCGCAATATTTGACTTGGAGCTCATAGAAGATTACATCAGTCAAGGTATTGAAACCAACTCCTGCAGGGCCATTTATAAATGTCAAATTCAGGGTAACCCGAGGATTTCACAATTCGGTACATATGATCTCTTTGGCCGATCTACCGAATCTGAATCCACATGATTGGATCCTTCTCAACAACATTCTGCTTTCTGATCAACTGCAATATGAGACCATTATTGACCATATCAAGTGAATGTTAGCCTCTTACATTCATGAGGTTGCAAATATGGATCAAGAGATTGCAAGCGTCTTATGGACGAAGCCCACTATCAAACCGATTGGGAAGACGGGCAATGTGAATAGAATGCGGTTGGGCAAAATTGATTCAAAGTATCACATTGTCATGTTCTCTCGAGGCAAAGGTCAAAAATTTGTGTTTGCTCTCGTTGATAAGAACCTGTTCTCGACTTCTTGTTTGGAGCATATTATTGATATTATACATAGGTGCAAACAGAATAGTGAAAATGATAAGAAGAACTTTACGGATATGCTTCGGTGGTACATTACTTTTCCTTAAACTCTTCTTGCCATCATACCGAATATATTCAAGACTGTGAAGAAATCCAGTCTTGCTCAACCAACATGATCTCACGCCTCAATCGACGCAAAGTGTGGGATTTTTGAGACTAAGAGGTTGCGTCATTAGGCTTAGCTCTTAGGTCCATTTGTTTACTCGGTCTGGGCCTGTCCAGTCGTGTTTTGTTATTAGGGTTTAGTATAAATAATGCATGCATGCATTATTATCGTTAAGGTTTTAGAAAATCACTTTTGTTTAATCGTATTGTAACCCTAGCACGCCTCTACAGTTGTAGTTCTTTATCAAGCTCGTCTGAGCTGGGGCATATTAATCGTTCGACACTGTTTGATTCAATTGAGTGTTCATTTGTTTCTTTGCAGGCAATTATCTGTTAAAGAATCTATCGATCTAAGTATAAATCATTCTTAAAAGTTATGTACTTCAAAAAGAAAATTAAAAGGAAACAAGACAGTTAAAGTAAGTGAGAATGTTTCAGCTGTTTTATAGAAAATGTTGACCCCAAAATGCAAGGACCCAGGAGTACTTACTATTCCTTGCAAGTTGGGGAACCTTTCAGTGTCACAAGCATTGTTGGACTTAGGAACTTCTACAAATGTTTTTCCTTACTCACTTTTTAAAACTATCGGTGTAGGGCCACTGAAAAGAACAGGAGTTATTATTCAGTTGGCTGATCATTCTCTAGTACACCCAAAAGGTGTCCTGGAAGACGTTTTGGTTCAAGTTAATGAACTCATATTCCCAGCTGATTTCTATGTTTTAGATATGAGGGGTGATAATTCACCAAATTCAGGTTCCATTCTTTTGGGGAGACCATTTTTAAAAACTGCTAGAACCAAAATAGATGTTTATGATGGTACCCTTTCATTGGAATTTGATGGTGAAGTAATTAACTTCAATATTTATGACGCCATACGTTATCCTGATGATGTTTTGGCCCTTAATTTCATTGATGTAATTGAACCATTATCTTCTGAATATTTTGAGATTGCTAACCGTGAGTCACTAGCATTGGTGCTCTCCAAAAATTTATCTATTGATGCAACTCAGGCTTTATCAGAAAATTATGTGGTTGACAGAGAACTTCAAGAGATGGCAGCTCATATGGACCAGCAGCGAAAGTTGAGGTATGGTACCCAAACTCTTAAATTACCAGTTTCTAACTCCAAACTTTTTCCCTTTGTAGTGCAAGCACCCATATTGGAGTTGAAGACACTCCCAGAAGATCTAAAATACGCATATCTTGGAGAAAAAGAAACACTTCCAGTTATCATCTCCAACAAGTTTTCAGAAAAAGAAGAGTTGTAACTGATCGAGATTCTAAAGGAGTATAAAAGCGCGATTGGGTGGACTATTGCAGACATCAAAGGACTCGACCCATCTCTCCACATGCATAATTTTTTTATGGAAGAAGATTATAAGCCATCGAGAGAAGCCCAATGCAAATTAAACCCACCAATGATGGAGGTGGTTAAAAAAGAAGTTATGAAGTAATTGGATGCTGGGATGATATACCCAATATCTGACAACAAATGGGTCAGCCCAGTCCAGATCGTACCAGAAAAAGCTGGGGTGACAGTGGTAGAGAACTGGTTCCGAATCGGGTTCAGAACGGATGGCGCGTTTGTATTGATTAAAGAAAATTGAACGCAGCCACAAAAAAAAGATCATTTTCCTCTCCCATTCATAGATCAGATGCTTGAGTGGCTTGCTGGAAAATCTCACTACTGCTGTTTGGATGGATTCTTAAGTTTCCGTCAGATTCCAGTTGCTCTAGAAGATCAGGAGAAGACTACCTTCACCTGCCCATTTGGGACATTCACATACAGGTGTATGCACTTTGGACTCTGCAACGCACCCGCTACCTTTCAAAGGTTTATGGTTAGTATATTTTCTGAATATGTCGAGAATATCATAGAAGTCTCATGGATGATTTTACCATCTATGGAGAATCCTTTGATATTTGTCTGAAAAACCTCACAAATATTTTGCAAAGCTGTATTGAAACAGACTTGGTCATAAATTTTGAAAAATGTCAATTTATAGTTGACTAAGGTTTGATTTTGGGTCATATTGTTTCGAAATGAGGTTTAGAGGTCGACAAAGCAAAAATAGACATTATAAAAAGCTTACCATACCTGAAGATTTTTCAAAGATATCAGTTCCCATGTGCCACCTGCTGCAAAAAGATGTTGGATTCAATTTCAATGGAGATTGCAAGAAGGCTTTTGATGTGCTGAAAAATCTTCTTACTTTTGCCCCTGTTATTTAGCCACCATACTGGAGTTTAGCATTCGATATAATGTGTGACGCAAGTAACACTGCTGTTGGAGCTATTTGAGGACAGATAAAAGACTGGGTTACCCACGTTATATATTATGCATCAAAAACTTTGGACAGCGCCCAAACAAATTACTCCACCACAGAAAAAGAGTTGATGTCAATTCTTGTTGCATTGGAAAAATTCAGACAATATTTGTTGGGGACCAAATTCATAATCTTTTCTGATCATGCAGCCATTCGGTACCTTTTTTCCAAAAAAGAATCAAAGCCAAGGTTGATCAAATGGATTTTGCTGCTACAGGATTTTGATATAGAGATCAGTGACAAAATTGGGAGAGAAAATTTGGTAGCTGATCATCTGCGTCGACTCACCCCACCTGAAGACCTGACACCAATTTGTGAAACCTTCTGTGACAAGCATTTATTTGCTATCCAGAACCCTCCTTGGTTTGTTGATATAGTGAACTACTTAGTCTCTAGAGAACTCCCTTCAGATCTCACCCGAGCCCAGAAAGATAAAATAAAGAAGCTGGAAAAAAGGTATGTCTGGGATGAGCCATATTTATGGAAACACTATGCTAATCAGGTGATTAGAAGATGTGTGCCCCAAGATGAAGTCAAGTTATGGTCCACAATGAACCACATGTAAGGAATTGGACATCGGTCTTTATTGGCTTCAAATTTGTCGCAACTCCTTTTTGTTTTGCGAAACTTGTGAAAGGTGCTAAATGACTCGGTCTCTAACATCTCGGACTCAGATACCACTTACTCAGATTTTGGTATGTGAAATCTTTGATGTTTAGGGTATAAATTTCATGGGCCCGTTTCCGCCATATTTTGGGTTTGTGTATATTTTACTTGCTGTGGATTACGTGTCTAAATGGGTCGAGAGAAAAGATACATGAACAGAAGATGCCAAGGTTGTAGTTCATTTTGTCAAGAAAAACATATTCGCTAGGTTTGGGACACCGAAAACCATTATTAGTGATTGGGGTATGTATTTATGCAACCGCACCCTTGAATCCGTGCTTAAGAAATATGGTGTCACAAATCAGGTATCCACAACATATCACCCACAAACGAACGGGCAAGCAGAAGCTTCAAACATACAGATCAAGGGAATTATAGAGAAAATCATTAATTTGGTCAAGAAATATTGGAGCATTTCGTTGGATGACGTGTTATGGGCTCATCGGATAACATACAAGACTTATGTCGGTATGTCACCATACCAAATTGTTTTTGGCATACCTTGTCAATTACCGGTTGAATTGGAGCATCGAACATATTGGGCCGTCAAAAATTTGAACTTGAGCATGGATGAGGCTGGGAAGAAGAGAAGGTCAGATATCCAGGAGTCAGAAGAAATTCGGAACGATGCTTACAAGAATAAAGCAATTTATAAGGAGAAGACAAAAGCTTTCCATGACAAAATGATCTTGTGAATGGTATTCACTGTCATTCAAAAGGAACTCTTATATTATTCTCGTTTCAAACGTATTTCCGGTAAATTAAGGTCTCGTTAGGTGGGACCTTTGTGGTTACTAACATGTTTGATCATTGTGCCATTAAAATAAAGAGTGAACTAACTGGAAAGATTTTTAAGGTTAATTGTCATCGTCTCAAACCATTTTACGAAGGGTTTCATGTTACAAATGAGGAAGTCGAGGTCATAGAGGTCCCTACTTACCGAAATTTAGGAAATCAAGTGACAATGTTGAGCCAACGACAGTAAAAACGGGTAGCTTACCGAGAGGCGACATGGGCGCTTGTTATTAGTTTTCATTTTTGCAACTTAATTTCGCTTTTTGTTTGTTTTTAGTTACTTAGGTCATCTCTTTTTAATTGAATCGTTTTTTTCGTACAAAAAGGAATAGAGACAATTTGAAATGTTTTGAATAAAATCAACTTTTGTGGTACATGAGATCGCAGTTCAACCCTTACGATCACGTCTTATGTTTTTTTGGTCGCAGGAGGTAATCGAGGATTTTTTGAGCCGATATTTATCAAAATTAGAGTTTATGTGATCGCAGTTTGTCCCTATGCGATCGCATGTTTATATTTTTTTTTTTCAATATTACATCCTCGAACCATTATATAACGAATCAAGCAACTTTTATAAAAGTTGGGATTGTAGGTTGCATACATGCGATCGCATGTTTTGAGTAATTTATGCCACGAGGTTCGTTAATGCTTAAAACGTTTATTTTTGAAAAAAAAAATAATAAGTTGGTATCGCAGGTTGTCCCTATGTAATCGCAGGTTGTGTTTTTCTATAAATACCACTCGCAGCCTCATTTGACACACACCACAACTCAAAAAACTCTCTCTAATTTCCAATTTTTTCGATTTCTCTCATCCAAAGTCACACAAATCACTCGTTTTTCCTCCAAATCAAGCAAAAAAGGTATTAATCTCTTCTATTTTACTTTTACTACATCTATACGGTAACAAAATCATTATTCTACGGAGGAAATTCTCCAAAAATATAGTTTTCTTCATTTTGAAATTTGAATTTTGGCGAGTTTCTTTTTCAGATCTACACCCCGTAAGCACTCCGCAGGTTCCAAAAACATGAAACGTTTGCACCGGACACAATTCAGAAGAGGTTCGTCCGAATGGAATTTTAAAACTTGAAACTTTTCAGACGTGAAAAATATACTGCTGCTCAGTGCGCAGTCAGGTATATTCGTTCTAAAACTAAACTCTTTTGTTTTTATAATATTTTTGTGCAGGTTTGCGTATCTGCTGTTGGAGTAGTTAGAAAAAGTTATTTATGCTTGATAATTGTTTATTTGGAAATTGTGTCTGACCTGTCCCAGTTTTTGACCTGAAAAATGCCTCCTTGACCTTCCTGTTCACGAAGAAATGTTGATACTTTGGACCCATCTTACATTATTCAGGTGGACAATGTGACCTTAGATTTAGGCTCCCAGGCTACATTAGACGGTTTTCAGCAGCTTCAGGAATGAGAGATTGTATCGCAAGCCTAGTCCCCCAGCCGCACATTGATCCTGGAACTCCATATTTAAGATGGTGTTCGTGCTCTCTTCACCAATATTGGCTGGGAGCGTCATTGAGCTGCGAATTTGGGTACTTGTCCTTTACTGACTAGAGAGTTTTTAGCTACATTAAGTGAAGTTAACCAGGAAGGAAACTTTGCTTTTCGCATTTTTAGTACCCCTCACTCTATCCATGTTGACCAGTTGTGCACCTTTTTCCGTACACCCATCACCAACTTATCTCATCCTGCCCCTACTTTCGATGTGCGCGATTTTTGGCATTCCATTACAGGATTGGACTATTACGAGTCGTCCCAATCCGTTCAGACCAACATTATCCATCAAGTTCTAAAAATCACTTAGAAAATTATTTGCAATATTATTTACGCGCAGGTTGAGACTACCAAAGCCGACAAAGTCGGGCTTTTCATCTTATGGTGCATGGTCACCGAATCGTACTGCCCTCATTTTGGTGATGTAATCATAAAAAGATTCCACAATGTTATAAACCTTTGCACCGTGCCATTCATTGTGGTGGTCTGATCACCGTCATTGCCCGCACCCTCGCGGAGTAGTCTCCCCAAGAGTACACCTTTTTTTTCGGGTGACTCCTTTCGCTTGACCCTATGAAACCTTAGGGCCATGCACCAACTACATCCCGCTCCGGGTGGGAATGTAGGGATGCTTGGTCTATCCACTTATTTCAAGCTCACTGGTCCTGATGACATCGCCCTTGCTAACCCCATTAGCGAGACTGCATGGGCTCTTTCGTCAAACACTCCACCACCTCTTCGCCCACTTAGGTCACAGCAACCCCCCCTCCCCCCCACATCCGCATTTTGACAAACCATCTTCATCCACTATGCACCCTGATTACACGGACACCACACCACTCTCCTATAGTCAGCCTGATCCCACGCAGACTGACTTTTAGGACGAACCCCATCATACCCAACCACCTTATCCTGACCCCAATTCCCCATTTACTTATCAGCACCATCTTGACATCCGCCATGATATTGCGGCTCTTCAGCAGACTATAACTAGTCTCCGCCTCGATTATCAGCTTTATAGCTCTCAGGTTTCCAGGTATCGTGACGAGGTCTTAGGTTATTGCGACAACTTTACCGATTTTCACGATGAGTTCTTCCATCACTTTCTAGAGTAGTCGTTTTCCACTCCTCCCTAAGCATTAAGGAAAATGCTTAATTTTATGCTTGGGGAGGGGATTTGTTATCTTTTTGTTCTTTTAAAATAATATGTGTGTGTGTGTGTGTGTATATATATATATATATATATATATATATATATATATATATATATATATATATGATGACACTCTTTACATATGATAGCTCTGTGAAGTGGGATATTGATAATTAAAACTGAAAAAAATCTAAAGCAACCTGATAGTTATTGGAAGTGTAGAATCAACTGTCATAACTAGGGGACCCAAACACCGTAATTCGAGAACCCAACCTTAGATAATAAAAAAATGGAATACTGAAACGTCTTATGGACGACAATAAAAGCTTTAGGATGATTTGCTTTTGAATGTATAAAATGAATCTTTATCGACAACTCTAGACCCACATAACATGATCCTAATTGTTGACACGCGTTACCTTTACGATAACAAAGAGCTTAAGTATGAGATCCACACAGTCAAAGAAGAATAAAGGGTACAACGTCATATATAGTACCCAATTCAAGAATTTCAAGTGCTCAATTGCAGAAATTTCAAGAAATTCCAAAAATAGATTGAAGAATTAAAGCTCAAAACGAAGTTACAAATCCAAGTTCAATCAAATTAGAAGCCACTTCAAAGTCATATCTGGCGAATAAAGAACTATGTGATATGATACTTGTGGCTCTCGAAAAAGTGAAAGCATAGAGCTCACACTCCTACGGGGGTTAGCCCTTGCTGCTTCGGCAAAAGCTGATTTGGTCGTGCCAGGTTCTTAAGGATGTGTCGATTATGATTCTTACCTATCTAGTCTTAGGGACATGTGATCCGGACTGTGTTATTTTCTCTCATAAAGCTAATTAAGGTTTAAAGTTTAAATAAAACTAGGGTTGGACTATTAGGTTACACCGTTTCGAGGTCTTCCTCACTTTGGGGGTCTGTGATACATGAACGATAGCAGGATGGTTGCTTTAGTGTTAGTGATTGGAACCCTTTTCGATGTAAAGTCTGATCGTATATATATATATATATATATATATATATATATATATATATATATATATATATATGGGACATTCAAATAACAACAGTAAATAGTGTGACAACGTAAAAACACTATTTTTATGTTATTGTTCTGCAATGAATTTTGAATCCACAACTTTATGTGATTATTCAGCAATGAATAAACGAATAGTCACAGGTTAAAACTAAAATTAGAAATTACTACAAAAATACACATACATAAATTCATAATAGAATAATAACACATATACCACATTCATTACAGAATAATAACATAAACATAGTGTTTTTACGTTCTCACACTATTTAATATTTTTATTAGAACTTACTTCAATATAGGATATGGATCCAATAAGAAGTGAGAAAATGGTAAGAAGGTAAGAAGAAAAAGTAATCAATGCTGCACAAAAGGTATAGTGGTAATCTTCTATCTAAAAATTTATTTATGTAAGGGTTCTTTATATGGGTGGGAGTAGGTCACGGTTCCAATTTTACATAATAAACAAATGCATCAGTTACAAATGAAAAAAGGTCTGCGTTTTTTTTTTTTTTTTTTGGGTTATTTTTTGTATCATCAAGACATAAACAAAAGCAACTATTATTACGAAACTAATATGTACATCAACCAATTCACGACCAACAAGCTCATATGTACAATAACAAATTAGAAGATTGAAACTATTAAGCAACATATTCATGCGAAGAAAGAGACGGAAAAGTACATAGGTTTGTGTTTTTGTTTTTTTTAGTGTTATATAATGCAGATTATAAAAGTGATAAAGAGTGGGAAAATTGATTCAATGAAGCAATGTTTAATGATTCAATAGAGTTTGTTATGCTATTCATGTTAGTTGGTCCTGTAAGAAAAGAAGATGACAATTGAATAGCAAAATATGTGAATCAATTTTAGTTGCAAGAAGTCGTATGGTAGACTGATGGTGAATTGATTGGAGTATATTGTGAACTAGTGTTGTAACAGTTATATCATATTGATTTTGTTAATTTTTGTTAGTTAGCATTTCACTAAATCTGACATAAAACTTGATATGTGTTGCAGATATGTTTGATTCGTAACAAACAAGTATTCAATCTGATGGGGTGCAATGTCTTCAAGTTGTTGAAAAGGGTATGAAGCTTGAATAAACCTTGTCAAGTACGCACTAAAAAGACACCAATAACATTAATTTTTTGTTTATTTGTTGCAGATATGTGTGAATCGGAACCAACAAGTTTTCACTCTGATGGGGTTCAAGGTATACTAGTTGAAAAAAGTTGGACACCAAAAACTGAGTTGAAACCATTTGTAGGGAAATTATTTCCGTTGTATGATGATGCACTATCGTTTTATAGAGAATATGCACGTAAAAGTGGGTTCGAGATACGAAAAGGTACTACAGAGCAATCAAAAACAAGAGATGGGTACTCGCGTAGGTACATATTATGTAATAGGGAGGGCGAGAAAAAAAACAAAAACGTTCATTTGATAGTTTGAAAGACCGGAGCAAACAAAGACGAAATCCGCCAAGTCACAGAAAAGGATGTAAAGCTTGTATCCGATTGAAGCTCAATGATGAAAATGTTTGGGTAGTCAGACATTTTGAGGAGAAACACAGTCATGAGTTGGTTAATCCAGAAGACTTCCATTTTTTGAAAAGTAGCAGGAGGCTTACATATCATCAAAAACAACTTATTCATGATGTATCAGATATAAACATTGGTCCGGTTAGAGCCTTCAAAATATTGAAGCAAACACAAGGAGGATTTCTCAACATCGGGGCAACAGAAGTTGAATGCAAAATTTTGAAAAGGGATTGGATAGAATACATTGGTGAAAATGATGCGGACATGGTAATAGACAAGCTCAATAAAAAAAAGAATATTTACACGACTTTTCTTTTGAATATCGTGTGGACAGTGAGGGAAAGTTGTGTGGTTTATTTTGGGCGGATGAAGAAGCAAAGTGAAATTATTCAGCATTTGGAGATATTGTCGGATTTGATGCTACATACCGAACAAACAAGTACATAATATCTTTACATATTAAACAAATATCATGGTTGTTAAATTAACGGTGGTAATAACTTGTATAATTCATATTGTATATTTGTTATACAGGTACTTCATGATTTTTCGTGCCATTTACAGGTATTGACAATCATAAAAAGTGTGTCACTTTTTTAGTTGGGCTGCTTTCTAGTGAATCAATAGAATCGTATAAATGGTTGTTAATGGCTTTTAAAACGACTTTTGGGCGAGAACCAACTGTGTTGATGACAGATCAAGACGCAGCTATCAAGCAAGCGATTCCAGCAGTTTTCTCACCATCTTGTAGGCATCGATTGTGTATGTGGTACATATCACAAACGTTCACCGACAAGGTAAACAATATACCCTCAAAATAGTATGTATATATGGGAATATTTAGATAGTGTAACTGAATCGGCACTTAAAATTAGTTGAAGCATCAATTAAAATCGTATGGGCATTGAAGAATATTAAGTTAGTGAAACTGAATCACGTTTTGTATGAAGCACTTTAGTTCTGGTACTAATTTCAGTTGGAATCACAGTAGCTTGGAAGTGTAAGTATTTTGTATGGAATCGCAAAGATATTGAAATTGAGGCACCACTAAGAACTGAATCACCTGTTACCAAAAGAAACTTAGTTGAAGCATCACATAAAATCGTATGTATGTACAGAAATTTTAAGGTGTTCGTGACTGAATCATGTTTTGCATGAAGCAATTAAGTGTTGGTACTTGAATCACTGGGCAAAACTCAATTCAGTTGGAATCATATTTTGCTTAGAACTGTTAGTTAGTATATTTAAATGAAATGGTTCAATTTTCACTATTGAAGCACCTGTTACCAAACAAGATTTGTTGAAGCATCAGTTAAAATTGTATGCACGTATAGGAATATTAAGTTAGTGTGACTGAATCATGTTTTACATGAAGCACATAAGTGTCGGTACTTGAATCACTTGGCATAACTCAATTTAGTTTGGAATCACATTCTGCTTGGAAGTGTAAGTTAGTATATATGAATGAAAAGATTAAGTTTTTGCATTGAAGCACCTATTACCAAATAAACTTTGTTGAATCATCAGTTAAGATCATATGTATATAGGAATAGTAAGTTAGAGCGACTGAAGCATGTTTTGGATGAAGCACTTAAGTGCTATTACTTGAATCACTAGGCAGAACTTGCTTCTGTTAGAAGCACATTTTGCTTGGAAGTGTAAGGTAACATATATATATATATATATATGAAAAGATCAATTTTTTACATTGAAGCGCTTGTTACCAAACAAACTTTGTTGAAGCATTAGTTAAAATCGTATGTACATGTAGGAATATTAAGTTAGTGTGACTGAATCATGTTTTGGCTGAAGCACTTAAGTGTTGGTACTTGAATCACTAGGCATAACTCAATTCTGTTATAATCACGTTCTGCTTGGAACTCAACTCTCTTGAAGCACCAGTTACCAAACAAATTTAGTTGAAGCATCACTTAAAATCGTATCTATACATAGGAATAGTAAGTTAGTGTAATCGAATGATGTGTTACATGAGGCACGTAAGTGCCGGTACTTGAATCACTAGGTAGAAATCTATTCATATTGAATCATATTTTGATTGGAAGTGTAAGTTAGTATGTAAAAATGAAATTATTCAATATTTTCTGTTGAAGTGCCTGTTACCAAAAAAGTACTTGGTTGAAGCGTCATGTATAATCATATATAAATATAGGAATATTAAGGTAGGTGTGACTGAATCATGTTTTGCATGAAGCACTTAAGTATCGGTACTTGAATCATTAGGCATAACTCAATTCAGTTGGAATCACATTGCACTTGGCAGTGTAAGTTAGTATATATAAATGAAGTGAGTCAATTTTGTCTATTGAAGCACCTGTTGCCAAAAAATACTTAGTTGAAGCATCACTTAAAATCATATGTAGATATGGGAATATTAATGTAGATGTGACTGAATCATGTGTTGGAATCACATTTTGATTGGGAGTGTAAGTTAGCATATATAAATGAGATGATTCAGTTTTTTCTATTGAAGTAGTTGTTATCAAACAAACTTAGTTCAAGCATCACTTAAAATCATATGTATTTGGAAGTGTAAGTGCTGGTACTTGAATCACTAGGCATAACTCAATTTAGTTGGAATCACATTGTATTTGGAAGTGTAAGTTGGTACTTATAAATGAAATGATTCAATTTTTTATCAAAAAAACTAATGATGATTACCCATTGCTTTTTCAGTTGGGTTCCCATATGTCAAAGACGGGGGTTTTGCAACGATTAAACGATGTTATATGGAATGAACGAATCAATACAAGAGAGTTTGAAATAGAATGGCAAAGGATAATGGATGAGTATGAGTTAAATGATAACAAATGGTTTAAAGATATGTTTGCAATTCGTGATAAATGGATTCCTGCCTATTTCAAGGATTGCCACTTTTCAGGGTTAATGCGAACGACATCAAGATGTGAAGATGAAAATTATTTCTATGGGTTGATGACAAATACATATTTGCATTTAATTGAGTTTCTCGGTCATTTTGAAACGGCAATGGAAGCACAACGTTGTGTTCAACGTAAAAATAATCATGATTCCCGCTACATAAATCCTGATATTAAAACAAACTTGTTGATTAAAGAGGAGGCATCTGAGACCTTTACACGAAATGTGTTCTTTGAAATCCAAAAGGAGATAATGGCATCCATGCTTACATGTTACTCAATTAAAGTCGAAGAATATGACAGAATTAATAAATTCAGCATCAAAGATACTGACAAAGACGTTAAGCATTTTGGTGTTTTTGAGGTATGTAAATTGTACTTGGTTTTATCTAGAAACGGTTTTAAAGAAAACAAATTTTAATACTTTGCTATATTGACAGGTTTCATTCATGAAATCTGATTGCACAATTACTTGCTCTTGTTTACGCTTTGAATTAACCGGGTGCCTATGTAGACACTACTTTTATGTATTAAGGATGTCAGGAGTAGAACATTTCCCTAGAAAATATGTTTCAAGAAGATGGACAAAGGATGTGGTATCGACTCCATCAAGTGGGTATAATATGTGTCAGTCTCCTAAAGATGATGCAAATGATGCCTCTAAATCAAAGATCCGGGACATATACTATTCTGTTGACTATTGTGTTGATCGGCTAGTTTCTAATATGGAAAAGTTAAAGTTGTATCGAGAGAAACTAAGGGAGATGACGCAAGAAGTTGATGAAGATACAAGAAGTGTACAACCCATGACGAACAGAGGCTTCATTGAAGCGGTGTTTGGTGTTGAGAAGCGAGATGAAGTAAATGTTAAAATTCCAGAAGGAATTAGAAACAAAGGTAGTGGGTCGGTTAAGAAAAGGGTGATAGGAGAAAAAGAGATGGCGATTTTGAAGGCTAAAAGGGGTTCGAGAAAATGTGGACGATGCGGGGAGTATGTTGATCATAATGCTCGTACTTGCAAGAAAAAAGCAAATGACTCTGCTTCTAAATAGTTTGGTTTATTTGTTTCTTCTTAATTATTAAGTATTCAAGATAACAATGTTATTTTATGAGTTAACGTGAATCTTTGAGTTTAACATTTAGAAGCGTTTTATTTTTAATGCAGAGAGTTAGAGGCTTTTTATTTTTAAGATATTAGTATCTATGTGTGAATCAAATGTTATGGTCGTTGGAACGCATACATGATAAGTGATGCCATAACTACATGGAGCATCAGTTTAGTTGGCATATGTAGTTAAATGACATGAATTAGAAAAAGTGATTGACTATCATGAACGCTTAAAGTGAATGGTCAAAATTGAGTAAAATGAAGATGTCACTAGGTCGAGGTAGTAAGATGGTATTCACTTGAATGTTAAAATAGAGTGTTAGTAATAAAACTCAGAACAAAGGACTTATTTGTAGTGGAATGAATCAACATGATTTAATATTATGTTTTTAATGCAGGTGAGTCATACGTAGACCTAGATTGCAGAATGTGATTGGAAGGGGTAATTGCAATAAAATATGAAATCAGTTTTAATTGTCATGATGGCTTGAAGTTAGTGATAAGAAGAATTCCTGCAATTAGATTTTTGTTATTTGTAATCCATGGCAGTGTAAGTGTCATTGTAACTTTGTTTCAAAATTGATAGTAAAAAAATACGTAAATGGTATTAAAAAGGTAAATTGTAGTAAATATCAAACACACATAATAAATTAATAAAAACTATTGTAATTAAAGATTGGTCACTTAAAATCAGACAAGACAAACGTAAATAATATTATTGTCAAACCTTTCAACAAAACAAAAGTAAAAATAGCGTAAGACATGGTTCAAAGCTTAATGTAAATCTAATAAAACAAACTGATTCTACGCTCAATGCGTTGGAGATGTTCTTTAGTGTTCAAGTTTTCCTTCTCCGCATCAGATAACTTATCGTATAACGCTAACTTTCTATTGAGAGATGGTTTGATAATGTTCAAATCTGATCTCAAAATTTTTGTAACATACTTCTTTCTCAATTCATTTAGTGGTATCTGTTGGTCATCAGTGTCTGCGAATTCAGGCTCCAAACCCACACTCCATTTATTCGGATCCCCACCTTTATATGTTTCCATGTGTTTCATATGGAATAACCCACAATCTATGTAGTTTTCCTTTCTCATCCATTCCATAGACGATCGAACTATGATTGCACTCTTCATTGAATTTCTTCTTGGATGATTCCAAGCATCAATGTACAAAGTAAACAATATTTTCTGGAATAAATATGATAGGTGATCAAAATATAATATATGATCCTGGTTAAATTAAATATATATGAAATTTTGTTACTAGATCGTTAGGCACGTTTTCATAAAGCACTTCAATCGACTCTTCACGGTAAATGTTGTCTATGATTACACATTCGGATTTTATGAAATCAAAGACAATAAGGTAGTAATGTTCATTGTCAAGCACGGGTAAGAATACCTGATGTCCATAATAAAATTGGTTGAACATAGTTTTGTGTGAAACAAGTTGGTTAATGTAAATTGATTGAATAAATGAAAAGGACATACAAGGTCCACATCTTTGAAGCTTGTGCATTGTTTGAATTTTTCGATATGCTCATTCATGCGATCAACAAACCTTTTGTATCGCTGCTCAATACAAATCGCCTCATCCAGTATGAAGTTGCTCTGGAACTAAAATATGTAGATTATTGGATCATTTAAAATAAGTATACGACATAAAAATTAATTTTACCAGAAGTGTGCAGGATAAAAACATCCTTGATGGTGACTTCTTATTTCTGCGTAGTTCCTGATGGTTTAGAAGAGTAGCCCAAATGTCTATTATTGTTACATGGACTTTGGATCTAGGAATCATACTCTCGGAAATTCCCCTATGTCCGCTATCTCCAAAAGTTGATTCAAATACAAGATCCCTAAATTACAATTAGTTTTCATCAATAAGTATATAGTTACTATGATTCTTTATTTACTGTAGAACGGATATATTGATTTAGAAATGTACCATTCCTCGTCCAGCCCTGCGAAAATCCAACCGGACACTCTCTCCTCGATTGCTCTAAGAACTTTGTTTGGATCAACGACCCTATTAAAATAAGGTGATCTAAGTTTCTCGGTTAGTTGCACCAATCTTCTTGTCCGTCTTGGTGCCACAACAGTGACAGGACTAACCACCAATCTTGATGTCCATCTTGGTGCCACAATAGTAACAAGAACCGCGTTTACATCATCAATTTTGATATTTGGTTCGACATGATCCGATGTAGTTGAAAGCCTTGTAGAGGTGGCAAATGCTGATGCTAACATCATGTCAAAAGCATCTGCATTAAGAATTTGTGTAAAAGGTGTACACACATCATCAATAAGTGGCTCATCTGCCATTTGAGCTTCCGTAAACTGATCAACTTTAGTTTTAGCTGTATTATCTCGGACTGGCATAATAGGTGTCGCGGCTCCATTCAAAAATGTCCCGGCATGAGAGTCAACAGATGTTGAAAAATCTGGCCAAGCCAAATTGAATTCGTGATGCCTTTTAGTTACTAACATGTGCAGTTCGACAGAATCTGGAAACTTCTTTATACCTTGCATCAACAACTTCTTTATAGCTCGCATTGCATTGTCGCATGCATTGAATTCGATGTTAATTTTGCTCATAATATCCTGGAATGAAGCATGGCATAAGTAGAATGCTATAAAAGTGATAGCATGAAATGGTAAAACAAATGTGCTGAAATACTGATTTTCTATTTGGTTTTATGTTGAATTAGTAAAAGCACAAAAGTCACACATATCCCGATAAGGACACATATACTAAAGTTCTTTAATAGTAGTAAACAAATAATGGTTTTACATTGTATAATGTGTATAAAAGAACTAGCACATGGAACAAATTTAGTGAATCGGTGTACTAAATAAAGCACTAAAATCACGAATTTTACCATGATTAACATTAGTAATAAACAAAATGGCATCATAAATTTGTTGAAATGTATAGTTTCATTACCTTCAAGTTGTTATCTGCATCATTTTCACTTTGTGATGTTTCTTGAACTACATGTTCAATAAAACCTGTTGGAGATTTACAATCTCTTTCAGATCCAGTGGCGTCATCGTCCTCGCCATCTTCTGTTTTGGAATTTCCGTATGTGAATTAAAGATTTGTATAATTTATATGCTTAATACTATTCAAATAGTTTGAAAATGGTAGAATATACCTTGTTTAGTGTGGTTCATGTTCATGTGTTGTGATGATATGATTACATTTCCGAAACCTTCTTTAGACAACTCTTCTAACTCCCTCTTATCTAACATGTCTGTTGTCCATTACATCATTCCAGTAGTTGGACTTTGAAATGTGGCATCCTCAACTTTTGTGCAACTAAGGTAAAACAACTGAAAAGAATATGTTATTGAAGAAAATATATGTATATAAGCATCTTTAATCATGTTTTGATATATTTCAGAAAATGTGTTTACCAAAAGAATACAATGGGACCACTGTAAACGCACTTATCGTTCAATCTTCTCCACATCATACGACTTGATTTCAAACATGCTACAACAAATCCGCACCAGTCTAATTCTTTGATATCCATATCATCTGGAATATTCTCCAAGAATCCTTGATTGACAGTCCCCATCGTTGGATACTCAATCATCACAAATACAAACAACACAAGAAAATTCATAATAAAAAAAGGACCAACATTTGTGTCCTTTTGTATCATGTCTACAACGTGTGTTAGTCGTATTCGTTTGAATGATTTTGGAAATTGGGATTTCCAAAGTTTGACAAACTTGTTTCTAGAGTTTGCTCTACAAGGGTTAGACATTGGCATGTCACCCATTGGAATCCCATATATATCATGTACCCTCTCCCTTGTCACAACAAGTCTCTTGTCCTTTACATGAATCGAATTGGCATTTGATCATTGTTCAACAATGCCATGGTTTTGGTAATGTGTTCCGGAGGGAACCTGGTGTTCAAATATCTTAAGGAATCTTCCACTTTTCCTGGATTTGCCATTCTAGTTTGCTTTTTCACGATCTTTTGTATCGGAATTGTAACAGGTTGTGGGTTTACAAAATCATCATCATTTGGACGCTTTCGAGAATAAAAATCTGATGTAAACTTTGTCCTGCTTTGTTCTGAAAAACCATCCTCATATACATATTATTAACACATAAAAATAAATATAATAAAACATTAAATAATGATTTATGATCATTGCTTTATACTTGATTTTGATATATTGGATTCCATATCATTATTGATGGAAATGTCTTTGTTGTTAATGACTGTAGTGTGTTCGCTCTGTTTCCCTGTTGATTGAGATAGAATAAAAATTATCAAAAATAATTAAGAACAATACAAAGACTTAAACAGAAGCATATTTATTAAGTTTCATTTGACAAAAAAGTACCGGTAACACCTGAATCATTTCTACTAACATAATTATATTGTTACCTAGTTTTTGTCACTACTCTAAAGTTACCACCATAAACAGTAACAACACTTGAAGCACTAAAACAACTAATATCATTAAGAACAAAAGGTGTAAAAGTTGAATAAATAATGTCAATTCCACAGTAAAAACACATCAACAACATTTTATCAACCACTACAATCCTGAATCACCATAAATGAAAACCAAGAAGATTATCAAAAATTACTTACGTTGTGAGTCTGGATGAGGTTCTGATACACTTACAGACTCCATAAGTCCAAAATTTCTAACTCCAGAGCAAAACACAGATGAAATTGTGGCTGATTGCTAAATTTTGGTATGAACCCTCCTACTAGAAACTCTTTATGTAGCTTATCAAGCCAGTGAATCTTTATAGAACCATTATACCAGAAAAATTCGTAGTATAATATCTTGAATTTAATCATATCCAATCTCCAACTAAAAACCATCGATTCTTCTTTATCAATTTCCATCCCGAAATTATGAAGCTCATTATGGACCCTTCCAGCAGAAGTTAAAGCTCTTAGCACATAAACAATAATTTGATTGTACCCAATATCTTGAATTTAATCATATCCAATGTGCAATTAAAAACCATCGATTATTGTTTCTCAATTTCCATCCTGAAGGGTTTTTTTGGGCGAAAATTATGGTTGGGAAGAGATAAATCCAATGCGTGGTCGATATCCTAAATAGTTGATGAAGCTCGTTATGAACCCTTCAAGCAGAAATTGAAATAACTTTGAATTTGATTACATCGAAATATCTTGTAAAATACGATTGCCTTTTCAAATTCAATCTCTAATCTGATGGCTTCTTTTGGGCGCGGAAATTAGGGCAAGGAATAAATGAAGAGGTGTGATATAAATGGGATACGAGATATGAACTTTATTAAATGGCATATATATTTGTAACGTATTTATCTTCTTTCATCTTTTAAATTAATAATAATTGTCATATATACATTATAACAATTGAATCTAATATTTTTAAGGAACCATATACCTTCTCACCCTTCGTATGTGAATGTATGACTTAATATCAATCAATGATCAAATGTAATCTGCCAAAGGTAAAATTAGAATTTCATAATAAACTAAAATATTACCTAAAATAAACAAACCAATATATAATGATATCAAAGATGTGTTATATTTTTTGAATCAGGTTCTTGAACTTCATCTTATTCCATTATCATCTTCATCATATCCTAAGAATTGTCCTCGTCATTCATAATAATCGATTTTCAAGAAATCAAATCTAATGTTTTGATGGTTCTTCATAAATCGATTTTGGCATATATCATGTGCAATGCATGGATGAAACAAACACTACCATTCTTTAAGCATATACCAAATACATCCACAATTTGTAATATGTGGATAAAAATCATAACATAGTTATGATTTGAAAAAAAAAAGAAAAAAAAAGAACATATATGACAAACATATACATTCTGTAAGAATAAGTAGATTAAAAAAAATCATTCTTTAAGTGACAAAAAATATGAATTTTATTTCTATATGTGGATTAAACTAATAATTATATTCTTTAAGAATATAAGATGTTCTTTCTCATTTTTTTTTTTTACTTTTACCAAACCATAAGTGTGACATCTACATAATGCTTAAACAATGTGAAGAAAATTAATTTTATCATTGTAACCACAAACATTCTTAAATAATACATATGTTATATATGATTTTCCTTTTTTAGAACTTGTTACTAGAAGAAGCATATGAAATTATGAATAAAAAAACCTTTAGACATTCAACCTTCTATAGTGAAAAAAAGTACATAAATAGTCAAATTCTTTAAGAATATATGGTGTGTCTTCTCATTCATTCATACTTTTATCATAAAATTACTTTGACATCTCCATAATTCTTAAATAACAAGAAAAAAACTACTTACAACAATTTATCCACATATATTTTTACCATCATTTTTTCTTCTATAAAACTTGTTCTTAAAAAGTTATAAATAAATAAATTATAAATACATATTAACCAAAACAACGCAACATTAAAAAGAAATATTACTTAAGTCATTAAACAAAGTAATTTGATTGTGTATGTGAACTGATTTCTAACAAAACATCACATAATTTTCAAAACAAAAAAATCAAATTCTTTAGGAATGGGTTTATATTCTTCAAGAATACATGATATTAACAAACATATATGAACTACGAAAACCTTAATTGATTAAATCAAAATTAATGATAACAACGATCCAATATTTAGTCAACAAATACACGAATCACTCAAAATAACGAAAGCCTTAACGAATTACATTACTTATATGGTTCTATTTTTCAAGAATATATGGAAAAAATGTGGTGGAGGATTCTTCTATTTATACTAATATCATGATTCTTGCCTGGTTAATCGTATCTTCACATGAGCAGATCATCGTCACGCCTTCATAAAAATTTGGAAGGAAAGATAGTGGATTTAAAAAATAGAAGCGTATGTAGATTAACTGGCGATTCAAAATTTAAATTCCTACAAAATGAAATTAGTTCCCAATTGATTAAAGAATATATGGCAAATTAATTAATTGAACCCCATTCTTAGCCTTTAGAGTTTCTAATCCAATAGTCCATATTAAGTCATATATTCACACAATATTTAGGTTTCACATTTAATCCTAACTCACTCTCTCTCTCTCTCTCTCTCTCTCTCTCTATATATATATATATATATATATATATATATATATATATATATATATATATATATATATATATATATATATATATAAAGACGCATGTTTTTATTTTTAGTTGTGCATTATTCATTTTCTTCACTTTTGTCATGCATATTTTATTTTGTTCTGTTTATTTTCTGTAGTTCTGCTTGTTAGAGTTTTTTTTTTTTTTATTTTATTATTATTATAGTGTGTGTCTAGGTTACTTAGTTATTACCCTAAACCTCTATTCCATTTTCAAATTTATCATTTCCTTACTTGAGGGCAAGTAATGTCTAAGCTTGGGGAGGTTTGTTAAATTTCTTTTATATGAGTCTTTTAGCATGATTTCATCGGTATTTTGTCATAAAATGCTAACTAATTCCCGATAATTATGTATTGTGTGTTTCGTGATTATTTTGTAGAATGCTCGTACAACTCAAGTTGTTATGATTTTTCAGGGTAATTTGGAGCATATGGATGATTACACGAGTTCGGGATGCATTAATGGATGCTTTGGAGCTTAATTGGAGTCTAGACTAAGGAAGGATGCTGAGGAATGAACAAGAACTGCTTGGAAGGAGGAACGACGATCAATAAGTCACAAAAATGACAACATGCGATTGTATGTTGTCCCTATGCGATCACATCTTTTCCTTACGATCATAGGTGATGCGGGCCCTAGTGTGGAGGATCGGGCCCTTGCGTTCCTAGAGGCCCACAATCGTGTGACTAAAGGGGCTTCACGAAAATGGCCATAACTTTGGCTACGAATCTCCGTTTTGGGCCTACGACCAGTCAAATCGAAGCTTGGAGCAAGGAGCACGTCTAGATAAGTCCCCAAAGGGGACTTACCCATTTTTGAGTCCATAAATCGCTTTCTAAATGGAGTTATGAGCAATTTTTGTTATTTTTCCTTAATTTTTGGGTTTTGTTTTTGGGTTTGTATTTGGCCCATGGACTTTTAGGGTTTCATTTTAATTTCTACTTCTTATTTAACTGTTTTTGATGTAATTTGGATGGTCAATCATCAATTTTATGAACTTTCGATTTTCTCCCAAATTCTGTGTGTTAACCCAGATTTTGAAGTCAATCCCACGGTATTCGTAGAATCAACGTGGTTTTGAAGAGATTGTCCTGGCTATTCTTTTAGAATCAACAGGTTCATTCTTGGTTATCTTTGTGTTGTTTTTTTGTGCTGCATCAGTTGGTATCAGAGCCGAATTCCTGGTTCAAAATGCCTCCGAGGAGAAACAGGACGCCCGCTAATGTTCATGAGCAAGAACTAGAAGAACGTATTATGGCACGAATGGAGGAGAGGATGGATCAAATGGTTGACCAACTGACTGATAGGATGGTCGAACTGATGAATCGAGGAGGGGAAAGGTCTCGAACACATTCTCAAGTGGAAGATGGTGAATTTGGGAACCCGTTCGGCGGCACTGACGGTTCATATTCTGAAGATGATCTAGAAAGGCGGCCAAGGCGTGATCATAGAGGTGACAATAGGCGTTGGGAGGCCGGAATGAGAATTGATATCCCAGAATTCGACGGGGTCAGTTTGAATCCAGAGGGGTTCATCGACTGGTTGGCTACTGTTGAGGAAGTTTTTGAGTTCAAAGAAGTCCCTGAAAACAAAAGAGTGTCATTGATTGCTACCAGGCTACGTGGTAGGGCATCTGCATGGTGGCAACAACTGAAACTGACACGAGACAGGCTCGGAAAGTCAAAGGTCGTGACTTGGAGGAAGATGAAGAAGTGTTTACGATCCAACTTCCTACCCCATAATTTTCAAAGGTTGATGTATCAACGGTTGCAAAATCTGAAGCAGGGTGCCAAATCAGTTGACGATTACACAACTGAGTTCTACCAATTGATTGCCCGAAACGATATCCAGGAGACAGAGGAACAACTCGTTGCTCGATATATTGGGGGTCTACGGGTCCAAATCATGGACTCTGTAAATATGTTTGACCCGGTATCTATTTCTGAAGCGCACCAACGGGCGTTGGCTTTTGAGAAACAAAGTCGTCGGGTGGGCGGTTCATCTTCAACTGCCAATATTGGAGGAAGTCCCGGGACGGGTGGTATGGTACCCCGTGTTGTTCCTAATCAACAAAGACCGACATCTAACAGTGTTGGACCAAACCCTAGGACAACTGTTAGTAGCAGCTTGAAGTGTTTTAGTTGTGGGGAGACAGGTCACCGACAATCAGAGTGCAAGAAGGTCGGAAAACGTCATTTGTTCGCTGAGCAAGATGATTGGCAAAATGATGATGCCGGTGAAAATTACGAAGATCCCCCTGTGTATGACGAAGAGCATCAATGCGAGGAGGAAGTTGTAACTGGAGATGTGGGGGTAAATTTGGTGGTAAGGCGGTCTTGTTTTACACCAAAATTTGTTGGTGATGATTGGCTCAAACACAACATCTTTCAGTCGACATGTACTATTTTGGGAAAGGTTTGTACTTTTGTTATTGATTCAGGAAGTTGTGATAACCTTATATCTGAAGAAGCAGTTCAAAAGTTGGCTTTGAAAACAGAAAATCGCCCTAAGCCTTACAAGCTACAGTGGCTTAAGAAGGGTAGCGAGGTCACTGTATCTAAACGAGCCCTTGTTCATTTTTCTGTTGGTACCACGTATAAAGATGATGTGTGGTGTGATGTGGTTGCTATGGATGCATGTCATTTGTTGTTGGGCAGACCTTGGGAGTATGATCGTAACATAGATCATAACGGGCGGACTAACACTTACAGTTTCTTGTTTGGTGGTGTGAAGATAACATTGGTTCCCAGTAAGCCAAATGAGCCAGTTCCGAGAACTTCGGGTACTCTACTAACCCTTAATCAGTTTGAAGACGAGTTGGAGGCGGAAGGTGAAATTTTTGTATTGCTCGGGAAGGAAGTCGCTAAGGAGGTTGAAATTCCTGAGGCTATGGTCCCTCTGCTCAAGGAATTCGCTGATGTTTTCCCTAATGAATTACCTGATGGTTTGCCACCTTTACGTGATATCCAACATCATATTGATTTACAACCAGGAGCTCAGTTGCCTAATAGGCCACATTACAGAATGAGTCCCGGAGAGCATGAGGAGTTGCGACGACAGGTGGAGGATTTGATTTCAAAAGGTCATGTTCGAGAGAGCATGAGCCCGTGTGCTGTTCCTGCTTTGTTGACTCCTAAAAAGGATGGTACTTGGCGTATGTGTGTTGATAGTCGCGCCATCAACAAGATCACGGTGAGGTATAGATTTCCAATTCCTCGACTTGATGACCTACTTGACCAGATTAGTGGTGCCTCTATCTTTACGAAACTGGACTTGAAGAGCGGGTACTATCAGATTCGACTTAGGCCTGGGGATGAGTGGAAGACTGCCTTCAAGACTCGTGAAGGATTGTATGAGTGGTTGGTGATGCCTTTCGGTTTATCAAACGCTCCTAGTACATTTATGCGTGTGATGAACCAGTTGTTCAGGCCCTTTATTGGTAAATTTGTAGTCGTTTATTTTGATGACATACTTATTTACAGTGCTACTTTTGGTGAGCATGTCAACCATGTGAGGCAGGTTTTGACTGTACTTCGACGGGATAGTTTGTATGCAGCTATGAAGAAATGTGTGTTTATGGTTCCTAAAGTCTTGTTCTTGGGGTACGTTGTTTCTGGGGAAGGAATACAGGTGGACGAGTCTAAAGTAGCAGCTGTCAGACAATGGCCAAGTCCAACTACCATCACTGAAGTTCGAAGCTTTCATGGCCTTGCTTCATTCTATAGGAGGTTTATTCCAAACTTTAGTTCTATTATGGCACCGGTGACTGATTGTATGAAAGGGAAGACCTTTACTTGGACCGAAGCAGCAGAATCAGCTTTCCAATTAGTAAAAGAGAAGCTTACTACATCACCGATTCTTGTATTGCCAGACTTTTCTCAAGTGTTTGAATTACACACGGATGCTTCCAAGGTTGGGATTGGAGTAGTTCTAAGTCAAGGAGGATGACCGGTTGCCTATTTTAGTGAGAAGTTGACGGGGCCAAAGCTGCATTATAGCACTTATGATGTTGAGTTCTATGCAGTGGTCCAAGCTGTAAAGCATTGGCGCCATTATCTATTTCATAAGGAATTTGTTTTGTTCACAGATCATGATTCATTAAGACATATTCGCAGTCAAGATAAGGTGTCACACAAACATGGGAGGTGGATGTCGTTCTTGGAAAAATTCACTTTCGTGGTTAAACACAAGTCTGGGATGTCAAATCGGGTGGCTGATGCATTGAGTCGGAGGAGTAATTTGCTAGTTTCCATGAGGGTTGGTGTGCCGGGGATGGATGTCCTCATGGAGCAGCTAACGATTGATCCTTATTTTTCTGTTGTTCTGCAGGGTATACAATCTGGACAGATGTCTGATTTTCTACTGCATGAAGGTTTTCTTTTCAAAGGCAATCAATTGTGCATCCCTGATTCAAGTCTCCGCCTTCAAATCATTAGGGAGCTGCATGGTGAAGGGCATGTCGGCCGAGATCGCACTTTACAGTTGGTACAATCATCTTATTTTTGGCCTACAATGCGCAAGGAGGTGGATAGATATGTTAAACGGTGTCGAATCTGTCAGGTGTCAAAGGGCACATCTACCAATGCAGGACTCTATATGCCTTTGCCTGTTCCATCACAACCTTGGGTAGACATCAGTATGGATTTTGTGTTGGGTTTACCACGTACTCAACGGGGAAATGATTCAATATTTGTGGTTGTTGATCGTTTTTCTAAGATGGTGCACTTTATTCCATGCAAAAAGACGACAGATGCAGTTAATGTAGCCCAGTTATTCTTTCGAGACGTCTACCGTTTGCATGGATTACCGTCTTCTATTGTATCAGATCGAGACACTAGGTTTTTGAGTCATTTTTGGCGTAGCCTATGGAAAATGGTGAACACTCAGCTCAATTTTAGTAGTGCATATCATCCTCAAACGGATGGCCAAACAGAGGTTGTCAATCGATCCCTTGGTAATATTTTGCGGTGTTTAGTGGGTGATCATGTGAAGACCTGGGATCAGAAGCTTTGTCAAGCTGAGTTTGCTCATAATCATGCTATCAACCGAAGTACTGGATATAGTCCATTCCAGGTGGTCTATTCTGTTCAGCCACGGGGACCACTTGATTTGATGTCACTGCCTGTTTCTAGGGTAGTTCCAAAGAAAGTGCAGGATTTTGTTGGAGGACTACATGATGTTCATAGGGCTGTTCATGACAACTTGGTCCGAGCTAACTCCAAGTACAAGCAAGATGCAGATAAAAAACGCAGACAAGTTGATTTTGAAGTAGGTGATTTTGTTTGGGCTGTTTTGACTAAAGATCGTTTTTCGGTTGGTGAGTACAACAAGCTATCAGCTAAGAAGATTGGACCAGTGGAGATTGTGGAGAAGATTAATTCCAATGCTTACCGTCTACAGTTGCCAAGCCACATTCGTTGTTCCGATGTATTCAATGTAAAGCATTTGCTTCCTTATTATGGGGATTCTTCTGATGATGACCATGGTGCACACTCGAGGTCGAATTTTGTCTACCCGGGAGGGGATGATGCGGGCCCTAGTGTGGAGGATCGGGCCCTTGCGTTCCTAGAGGCCCACGATCGTGTGACTAAAGGGGCTTCACGAAAATGGCCATAACTTTGGCTACGAATCTCCGTTTTGGGCCTACGACCAGTCAAATCGAAGCTTGGAGCAAGGAGCACGTCTAGATAAGTCCCCGAAGGGGACTTACCCATTTTTGAGTCCATAAATCGCTTTCTAAATGGAGTTATGAGCAATTTTTGTTATTTTTCCTTAATTTTTGGGTTTTGTTTTTGGGTTTGTATTTGGCCCATGGACTTTTAGGGTTTCATTTTAATTTCTGCTTCTTATTTAACTGTTTTTGATGTAATTTGGATGGTCAATCATCAATTTTATGAACTTTCGATTTTCTCCCAAATTCTGTGTGTTAACCCAGATTTTGAAGCCAATCCCACGGTATTCGTAGAATCAACGTGGTTTTGAAGAGATTGTCCTGGCTATTCTTTTAGAATCAACAGGTTCATTCTTGGTTATCTTTGTGTTGTTTTTTTGTGCTGCATCAATAGGTTTGGTCGCAACTTCAATTCGGAGATTTTTCGTGCCAAAAATTAAGAAAACCCACTTCATGCAAGTGCAGGTTGTCCTTATGCGATCGCAGCTTGGCCAAAATGCATTGTGATGGTATCGTACTTCATTGAAAAGGCCTGTGACGCGTTTTCGTAATACATGTGATCACAGTTAGTCCTTAAGCGATCGCATGCACGACATGTTTATAGCTAGAGTATAAATAGAGCAACAGACTCATCTAGTAACCCTGATTGGCGATTCTAAGGCGATTTTCAGAGACTTTTGAGTGAAAAACATACATCCGAAGGAGACGATTCAATTTATTTTCATTGTTTAGTAAGATTTATCATTTAGACTCTATTTTCTACCGTTTGTAATCCGTTTTAGCTATGTCAGGCTAAAAATTTAGATTTCAGTTTAGCAAAGACATAAACTTTTTGTATGATTAATCATTAAGCACTATGTTTGACTGTGATTACTGTTTAGTTTGACGAATTATGTGTTAAATTGAATGTTTGATTTTGATTTTAATTTCTTTTGGCCACTTAAATTGTTTGTGGATCATTCTAGTTATCCAATTGTTTAGATCTGCAATTGTCTAGAATAATTGGTAAATAGTAACAAATATTGGATTAATTATGTGATTCGTCCAATATGAAATGATTAAACAAGTTTTTACGCCTCCGAGCTTAAGAGAGGTATTGGAGTTTACTGGGACATTACATTATGTTTAATGCAACTTTACTTTGTTAATCAAGTGTTTGTTTGGTTAATTTGGTAAAAGTTAGGTTCAATTCAAAGAACTCATTTTGATTAAATAATTTTTGTAATAGAGGTCATTAGAGCTTGTTAATGAACTTCAGTACCAATTTCAATAAGTACACTGTCAAATATTGTTTTAAAGGTTAATTATATGATCAGGAGAGTCACTGCGAAACTAAAATTGTTCTCTTATGTGAATTTTTACAACCTTTAAATTCAGTTATTTCTTTCATCACTTTCGATTTTTATTAGTTTAAATTTTTAGAATTAAACCCTCCATTTTACGTTTTATTCATTTATCGAGAATTAGTCTATGCCTTACGCAAAGAGGCGAAGACTTTAGGATGTGTCCCTGAGGATCCGACCCTGCTTACGAACACTACCTGTTAGTTTAAAAGAGCAGTCTTATTTATACTTTTATTTGTTTAAATCTTGCACGACAACGGTTTTAACAGATGGTAATTTTTAGAAGAGGAGGTTCAGGTTCGGGATCAGGTTCAGGCTCTAGTGCGGTGCTTATTTATGAGATGTTGTGTGAGCTGATCGCAGCTGAGGTTAATCGAGGCGTCCTTGATGCTACCTCGATGATTTTTGGTACCGTCAAGGAGGGTATCATGGAGATTATAGAGGAGAGACTTAGATCTTTCCGAATCGAGATTGATGCGAGTCAGGTTGAGACTGGTACTCACTGATTCCAGGAGATTAAGGCGTGTGGTACGCTTGAGCTCTTTGGGGTTAAGTACCCCATTGCTAGTCATCACTAGATCGCTGACATGGAGAATAATCAGAACACGAGTTTTTTCCCCAATGGCAAAGGTGGGATTCACATCGTGTATGTTGAGGGACTGAGTGCAGTACTGGTGGGAGGAGGTTACCTACAAGGTGGGGTTGGTGGGTGTGACTATTATGACCTAGGGGAAGTTTGTACAGAGGTTGATCGAGAGTTTGCATCGGCCATAGGTGTTCAACAGCTGGTGAGGGAGTTCCAAGACCTTCAGTAGACCATGGAGACTGTAGCAGAGATTACCGCCAAGTTTAGGGAGAGGGTGCTTTTGGTTTTGCAATACGTTGCCGAGGAGGAGAAGAGGAAGATGAGATATCACCCCATGCCGAGGGATGATATCTGGGCGTTTGTGAGTTTCTTAGGGTGAAAAACTCTGAATGACATGATTAAGAAGGTCTGTAAGCGGGAAATTGAATTTGAGCTCCACATGAAGCGAAAGCAGGAGAAGGTTTCGATGGCAGTGGGTCAAGCCAAGAAACCAAAGACCACCGATGTTCATAGCAGAGGCGAACAAGGTCGGGACTGATGCACCAAGTGCGGCAAGTCGCATGGTGGACCTTGTCGATCAGGATGTTTTGGTTGCAGTCAGTCGGGCCATATAAGTAAGGATTGCCCTCAGAAGGCCTTGATTTATTTTCATTGCAACTAGACTGATCATAAAAGCCTAATTGTTTGAGGTTTTATGGTGGAGCAGTGGTGGCTCCTGCTCCCGCTACATTAAGTATTACAGATGGACATCTGGGCAAGGTGAAGAGTCCTGCGGTGAAGAGCCTAGCGTTTCAGTTGACCATGGATGAGACCCGACTAGCACCGCACGTCGTGACTGGTATGTGATTTATCTTTATCTTTATTGTTTTATTATTCTTCTTGTGCTTATTTTGTCATGATCTCATTTAGGGACCTTTTTGGTTAATGGGTTGTCAGCTCATGTTCTTTTTGTTTCGGAGGCTCCCCGGTCATTTGTATCTCTTGCGCTCAGCAAGAAGTTTCGAGATGCTTCAGGGACTTTGGATTCCCCTCTTGAGGTGGAGATTGCAGATGACCGTACTACGAGTGTTGCGATGATATTTCGAAGGAGTTTTCTGAAAATGTTCGGCTAAAGGTTCCCTATCGACTTGGTAACAATTCCCTTGAGGGGATTGAAGGTGAACATAGGGATCGATTGCCTGGGACTCAATGGATCCATGATTGATTGTGAGCATCAGTTGGTGAGGGTTCGTACCTGAAGTAGGGGAGAACTAGTCATTCCTAGTGAGAGAGCTTCGTATGCGCTAGTCCTCTGTTCAGCAGTGAGGGCTAGGACACTTCTTTAGCAAGATGCCTCTTGGTTTCCCAAGATCGACCTTCGGTCAGGCTATCATCAAATACGGATTAGGGATGAGGATATTCAGAAGATAACCTTCAGAACTCGGAATGGTCATTATGAGGTGATTCCATTCAGGCACACCAATGCTCCAACAATGTTCATGGATCTCAGGAACCGGGTGTCCAGACCGATGTTGGATCGGTCTGTTATTGTTTTTAAACATTCTGGTGTACTATAAGACCAAGGATTAGCATGAACAGCATGTGAGGGAGGTATTGGAGACCTTGAGGAGGGAGAAGTTTTTTCCCAAGTTCTCCAAATGCGAGTTTTGGTTGCGTGAGGTGCAATTTTTGGGGTACATCATCAACCAGGGTGGTATATTGGTGGATCCAGCCAAGATTGAGGTTGTGATGCATAGGTAAGTCTCAAAGAACGCATATGAGAACCAGAGTTTCCTGGGTCTCACAGGGTATTATTAGAGGTTTATCCAGGACTTCTCCAAGATTACAGTTCCTTTGACTCGTCTAACCAAGAAGAATGTAACCTTTCGATGGGGTTCGGATCAACTGTTGGCCTTTGAGACAATGAGAGAGAGATTATGCGAGGCCCCAATTCTTGCATTTCCAAAGAGATTGGATGATTTTGTGGTGTATCGTGACACTTCTATTTCGGGTTTGGGAGCTATCCTTATGTAGAGGAGGCATGTGATTGCTTATGCCTTGAAGCAGTTGAAGCCTTATGAGGCAAATTACCCCACTCATGATTTGGAATTGAGGGCGGTGGTGTTTACTCTCAACAATTAGAGGGATTACTTGTATGGTGTCCAACGCACTACTTACACTGATCATAAGGGTTTGAAGTATTTAATGGATCAGCCAAACTTGAATATGCTGCAGAGGAGGTGGTTGGATGTGGTAAAAGAATATGACTGTGAGATTTTGTACCATCATGGGAAGACCAATGTGGTGGCCGATGCTTTGATCCAAAAGGCGACCAGTTTTCTAATTCAAGATATTTGTTTGAGGATGACGGTTGCATCACGATTGATGGATATGATTAAGGGCCATAGGTTGAAGGATTGAAAAAGGAAAATTGGAAGACTGAGTGGATTAGGGGTCAGATTCCATTGTTTTCTAGAGACAGTCGTGGTTTATTGACTTAGTGTGGTAGGGTGTAGGTTCCGGCATTTAGCGGGGTGAGGCAAAAGATTTTAGAGGAGACGCATAAGTCAAATTTTATCTATCCATCCGGGGGCTACAAAGATGTACCGAGACCTAAGATTGAGTTACTGGTGGCCCTGCATGAAGAGGGAGGTTGCGTAGTTTATTGAGCGGTGTTTGACCTGTAGGAAAGTTAAAGCCAAGCATCAGAGGCCTCACGGTAAGATTCAGCCACTAGCCATCTACATGTGGAAATGGGAGGAGATCACCATGGATTTTATCACGAAATTATCTAGGACGGCATAGAGTGTTGACTGTATATGGGTTATTGTGGACATTCTAACCAAGATTGCACACTTTATTCTGATTGTTGAGAGTATATCCGCCGAGAAATTAGCAGATCTTTATATTCGGGAGGTGGTAGTCAGGCATGGATTGTCGGTGTATGTGGTCTTGGACAGCGATGTTAGGTTGACCTCTAGGTTCTGGAGGAAGTTTCTTGAGGAGTTAGGCACTCAACTACATTTCAATAAATCATACTACCCCCATGTCGATGGACATAGCAAGCAGATGATCTAAACGCTCGAGGATATGCTATGGGCATGCGTTTTAGACTTTAGAGGGAGTTGGGATACTTCCCTCCCACTAGCAGAGTTTTCCTACAACAACAATTATCATGCTAGCATTTACTGACCCCCATTCGAGATGTTGTGTGGAAAGAGATGAAGGACTCTGGTTTGTTGGTGGGAGGTTGGCCATCGAGTCATGGGAAGCACCAACGTGGTGCTTAAGACCACTTATCTGATTTTGCAAGTGCATGATAGGATGTGAGTCACGAAGAGTCGTCAGAAAATTTATGCTGACTGACGCCGATCGGATCTCGAGTTTCAGGTGGGGGATTTCGCATTGATGAAGGTCTCGCCCTTGGAAGGGTGTATCCGCTTTCGGAAGAGGGGAAAGTTCAGACCCCGATTCTTTGGTCCATTAAGGATATCTGTCCGAGTAGGCAAGGTTGTGTATCGGTTAGATCTCCTAGAGGAGCTTAGTCAAATCCACAACACCTTCCATGTGTCTCAGCTGTGGAAATGTGTGTCAGATGCGGCTGAGTTATTTCATTGGATGATATTCACGTGGATGAGAGCCTGAGCTATGTTGAGAAGCCCATTACTATTTTTGATAGAAAAATTAAAGCTCTTCGAAATAAAGAGGTGAGGTTAGTAAAGGTGCAATGGCAGCACCGGACAAGATGAGAGAGCATTACAAGGATCTATTTACGTCTGCAGACTTTGAGGACAAAATCTAAATCAAGTGGGGGAGAGTTGTAACATTAAAAAATCCAGGTATTTCATTTAACCCTTGAAGTATGTAAACTTTAGCATTTGAGGACCCTTAATATGTTGGGCGTAAATGTGTGTATACTTAGCGTACACAAGAAGTTGCATTGGGTGGCTTAGGCTCGTACGAGAGGTGTACAAGCTGGGACGTGGGGAATACGAGGTCAAGGTCTAAAACCCTAATGATCAGACTTGTGACCTATTGAAACTCCTTTTTGATCTTGGACCCCCTTCCTTACCAGCCTCCATTACTTTCAAACATCTCTAAAACCCTAAATCTTTTATGAGTGATTCTTGAGCTTGAAGAGCCTAAAATACCCCCTTTTTGGTTTGCTAGTAAGGAGAAGAAAGTGGTGAGCAAGCCTTGAACGTGGGAAGAGATTTTGGATCCTGAATCTAGAGTATCTTAGGGAGCTTGTGGAGGTAAAAAGCTCATACTTTGCTATTATCCTTGCTAGTTTATGTTAGGGTCTGGCTTTAAGTCCTTTTCTTGGTCCATGAACCCTCTTTTGCGAGTTTGGGCAACTCCATAGGGTTGAGATGTTAGATCCAAGCTCTTTAATCATGTTGAAAGTATAAAAATATTACCTTGATGATTATTAAGACTCCATGCATGAATTTAGGGTCTTAAACGGGGTCTTAATGGGTTAAATGAGGTGTTGGGTTCCCATGGGGCATGCAAGGGCATAAAGTTGCCAACTTTATACCCTTGGACTTCTTAATCGATGCAGATCTGGTTTTAGACGTTGAGTTTCGACGTATTAAGTACTTTATGGCTTTTTATGCATAAACTTCTTGTATGTTGGGTATACTACATGGTACGTTGTGCATACCTTCAGTGGGAGTTGGGAATTCGGTGGGATTTTGATCCATTCAGGGTTTTTTTAGTCTCAGGCCTAGATCAATTAGGGTAATTGGACTTTGGACATTATTTTGTGTCCATGGGAGTCAAGGGTGGGCCTATTGGGCATTATGGCCAATTTAGGAAGTAAATTATATGGGCCTTAGTAGAGGATCTTGGACTTAGGATTTTGGGCCTTTTGGCTAGGTTGGGTCATAATCCTAATTAGGGTAATTTGTATGTTTATTCGGTTTGAGAACTTTGGATCAGTAGACGAGTAGTTTTTGTTTCCGCAAACTGAGGTATGTCTTCTCACCATAACTTCGGGTCTAAGGCACCAAGGCCGACCCGGTATTCATTATGTTACATGTTAGTTATTGTATATTTTATGATGTGGTTGGGTTGAAATATACCCCAGGGCGGGGGCCTAGTATGACATGACGGGTTTAAATATACCCCAAGGCGGGGCCTATTGTGATTTGTTGGGTTGAAATATAGCCCTGAGCGGGGGCTCATACTTGTTTTGGGTTTGGATTGAACCCCAGGGTTTGGCCCATTTGTATGATTTACATGTATTATTTTGGAAAAACTCACTAAGCGTTTGTTTACAGTTGTATTGTGATTTCAAGTGTGTATGGTTCCAAGGGGAAACGCCCGGCTTGATGGCACAACATGCACTCTCCACTATTTCCGCACTTATTGATATGGATACTTCGATGATTTTGTATGATGGTTTTTATGTAATGGATTTTTAGTATTAAACTTATGGTTGTAAACCTTATTTATAAATGAAAATTTTTATTTGGATTTTTGGGCTGTTACATAAAAAAATATATCGAAAACTGATCCAACTCCTTTACTTTGTGCTTAATCTTCTGTGGAAGATTGACCATCTCGAATAAGGTTGCATCAGCGTCACTGTCTCAACTCTTTCATGCTTTAGTTACTTGTTTTCATACATAAATATTTTTACCATACTTATTTTGCATATTTTTAATTGAGTGAGTTGACAGAGATTTGTTACGGGTTGAAAAGATGGAAGAAATAAAAAAGAGAAAAACTGATATGTAACTGATGTATAGTGGGTTACGTGGATTCGAAGGCTTCTAATCCTAGAAAAAAAATGTCGCGATGAACGTATCACATCAATGATATAAATAATATGACATATCAGTGGTATATCAGTGATATAAATAGTGAGACATATCAATGATATAAATAGTGTGATATATAATGAGATAAATAAAGAAATTCTATTTACACACTACTCATTACTCATGACCAAACAAAGTGCACTCACATCATCTCATGATTATCCTCATATCAAAAATAAATTTTATATTTATATAATTTTATCTTTATCATTTATACTTTTCCTTTTATGTTATTATATTATCAAAACTAAACTTTTACGTTTTTTATTTTTCTATTTTATTTTCACTAGTTGTAAAACTCATATATTATATAGGTTAATTTTAAAAAAATCAAATATAAATATCAAACTATTTGAGAACTTTGGATTTATAGAAAATAACAAAATAATTTATTAAAATTAAAAATATTTTTATATTTTAAATTTAAATAAATAATTTAAATAAACAAACGAAAAAAACTAATAAACTTTAATTTTAAATTTTAAAAATTAAAGACAAATCCATTAACGAAATTGATATCTATCTAGTACTATATTTATCATAATCATTAAATTAAAATCTTATGTGAAATTTAATAAAATAGAAAAAACTGTAAAATAACATGTGGACTAAAATTAATTAAAAATAACCACAAAATGACATTAAACAAATTGAATAAAAGTGTAATAGTTGACCAAAATCTTCGTTTATTAGAATACATATCTATTTGTTTATAAAGTTTGTTTATTTATTTATATTATATAATAAATTATATCATGTCGTGACTTCAAGTTAATCTCATTTTTATATGGTTTTTGGAAGAAATTCGTATATATATTCTTATTAAATATCAAAATAGCGTATTCATGACTTAATTCCTAGATATCATAATTCCATTATACCAAATTTGTCCAAAATTTTATTTTAACATATTATAATTATTATAAATTTTTATTTTTATTGATTAACCATTATACCCCTATTATAAATTTAGTTAATATAATTTATTGTCTTTATAAATTTTTAAACAATGATATTGTATTAATAAACTAAAATATAAATAACCATACCTAATAATGACTTACCCCTAGTGCATACAAAGAAGTCGCGTCCAGACGCGCCAGAGAATGCCCCAAGGCATGCTACACTCGGCGGGTTAAGTCCGACGGAACCTAGCGGCCATTAGCGCCCCTAAGAGCAGGGTGCTCGCGGAGAAAGGCTCGGCCACGCCAGGGGCGCCTTCCACTCAAGGACAAATGTAACGGTCTCAGGCGACAATGTAGATGCTCAAAGCAATACCACCTGAACCAATCGTTGGCTCTGACAGATTAAGGAGCACGATCGCCCAATCATCGTCTCCAATCCTGTCGGGTCTAACGCCCTTGTCCTGTACGGACTAGTAGAAGGACTCAGTTTAAAAGGCCACCCAAGTGCTTTAGGAAGTAATTCGCCTTCTCTCAGTTTACTCACAATACAATATCAAGTCTATCTACTAACTTGACAGTCAGAGTGTTTTCCTGGGAGCCTCCTCGTGGAGAAAGGTGAACGATCCTTTCTCGTTGTGACCTCACTAGGTACCGGAATCACCAAAGGCGTGAAGCACTGTGGAAGAGGTACCATGTGACAACCCGAAATTTTCCATCCAGTACAGTCAAACACTTCAATTACAATTTAAATTCTTTTCTGCAAATTTTAGCCAGTTTAAAGTCCGTTTGAGTATTTTAATTAATTATTCACGAATCGGACGGATAAAAGGAAGTGATTTCTAGTTAATCGGGAATGTAATGGAACGAGCAACACCTTGAATTGGTGTTCACGGCCAAACAAAGAGTTTTGGGCCGTGAACTCTCTTAGGGCCGAAAACTCATTCCTTAGGCATGAGTTTACTCTCCATTCTTTCATTTCCCCATTTCCAAACTCAAGAACCAAAGCCATTCTCTCTCAAGTAGCATACCGTTCTTCACCCGATTTTCCGAGAATATAAGTATTACTTGACTTGATTTGTTGTTATAACCTATCTCCAAGTCATTATACATCATTTCATCCATTCAATTGTTGATTTTCATTAGATCTTCAAAACACTAAGAACACACACTAGTGTTCTTGGACCTTAAACACCCAATCGAGCTCCGATCTTGTAAGTGAACTTGCTATAGCTTCTTGTATGCTTAATATGAACTTGATAACACTTGAAAATCATCAAATAACACAAGAACAAAGGAGTTTACGGCCAAGGATGTTCTTCGGCCGTAAACCCCTTTTTAAGTGGTAAAATGGACATTAGTCCCTTCCTAAGCCTTGGATGCCAACCTTGAACCGTCCAAGAAGTGTTTAAGACCTTAAACAACAATCAAAACATGTCCCTAAGAGAATTTACAGTCGTGAACACATAAGAATATGGTCATTTTGCCGTAAACTCCACAAGGTGGTCTTATTATCCCCATAATCCTTTCCTAAGGCTTGGACTTGATCATTTGATACCCAATCATGACTTGTAAGACCTCAAAACACAATTTGGCACTTAGTACCATGATTTTACGGCCCTAAACTCATGGGGAAATGGTCATGGGTTGTAAACTCCATAAAGGGGTGGTTCATGGGCCATAAACTCCAATGCCATGTCATATAACCCTTAGGAGCAACCCTTTCGTACCTGTAGCACTTGAATCAAAGTGTTTCTCTGACCTAGGGTGTCTTAACTTGATTAATTAGTTATTAATTAACTAATTAGATACATATATGTTTGATTATATGTTAACTAGGCTCATTGTGTGTGTCTAAGTCTTCACTTGAAACCAAGCACTTGCCCGACACTTCCATCCGATCCGCTCACTACAGGTGAGTTCATACCCCCTTAATTAACCTTTTAAATGTTTTTAAATGCTTTATGGGGGATACAAGTTGAATCATGCTAATTATTATATCAATCACATGTGATTAATAACTAGCATGCAAATGGATTTACTATACGTCAACTGTTTTACCAAACAGATTTCTTCAAATGACTTTCTTAAACGTTTTTATATGTTTAAAACCATTTATCAAACTGTCTTACATACTGAATGTTTCTTTTCAAAACTCCGTTACAATCGTGTTTCAAAACAAAGGTTTCCTTATACTTATAACTGCCCTTATCAAATAAACTTCTTTCAAACCGTTTTACAAATTGACGCCAAGTTATCCTTTCTTAGCTCTTAAACTCTTCAAAGGTTTTACAAAACTTCTTTTATACTTTTATATTGTCAATTGCATGCCTAGATATGTATAGTTATATAAGTAATGTTTAAAGGACTTAGGAAGGCTAGCTCGCTTTATCTCCTTTTCCTCGTTGGGATGTGGCTTTAGGGCATCGGTCATCCGTCCGATGGTCGTTTAAATATTAGTTATATATCATGTGTACATATATAGTCATAAAGTTTCTTCCAGTCAATTCAATACCCTTGGGTAGCAAGGGTATACCTCCATGTTGATATGTACAAGTCATATTACTAGTAAACTACAATAGGTGTAGTTTAGGGATTTACTAATTCTAATACTAGGACAATGAATCATACAAAGAGTCAGTTCATGCATGAGTCAATACTTGCTAGATAGAGAAAACACACAATATGGCTAGTACACACAGAACATTACAATACTTGCTAGATAGAGAGAACACACAATAAAGCTAGTACACACAGAACATTACAATACTTGCTAGATACAGAGAACACACAATACAGCTAGTACACACAATACATTACAATACTATACAGAGAGAACATACAGGCTAGACAGAGGGAGAACATACAATACAACTAGCATACATTACATATACATTACATTCAGTTATGTGAGCCATTAAACGGGACATGGCACTACCTTTCATGACCGTTTTTGTATCCAGAATCTCCTTAATTGGGGAGCGTATGAGTTTGCGTATAGATCTATAATGGAATGACTATCCTACACCTTGTTGCTCGTTACAGTGGGACATACAAGTCTACGGGTGCCAAATGTCATTTCTTACGGCTTCTTACATCGTCGTTTTACTATTGAGTCGGTAGCAGGATACAGGTTGATCACATGGTACTTTAAATTCCATTTTGTTTAAGGTTGTTAGTACAACAGTAGTCACTTATTATAATACTACAGTACTATATTATTTCCCCATTATATTCACTTCGTGAACATTCACACGATGCACGGTAACGTAAATACTATATTTTTGGTTAATGATAGTTAGATTTGGGAAAATACACACTCTTACAAGAGATACAGTCAGATACTAGATGCCTTGGTAGAAGTCTACTTTCAGTAGGAAGTATAGGGTTTTCTAGGTTATTCAAAACTTTTACATACTCATACTTACAAAGACAGTCTTACAAATACATTCTAACAAATACATTATTACAAATACAGACACTAAAATACTTATGATCTCACCAGCTTTAAAGCTGATACTCTCTTTCAAAATAACTTGTATCCTCAGGTCAACAGTAGACAGGTACCGATGCAAGGTTTAGAGAAGATGGAGCTCGTTCAAGACTCATCTTTCATTTTTGATTTATACTTTAGTGTCTATTAAAAATGTCATAACACTTGTATTAAAATTATATTATTAATGCAATGGATGATGTTGTTGCTTGTTTACTACTATTCATTGTTGTGATACTGTACATTATGTCCTCCGCCCCAGAACGTTTCCGCCGTTCTCAGTTTTGGGGTGTGACAGATTGGTAGTAGAGCATTGTTTATAGTGAATATAGTATATCAACCCTTAAAAGATATATACTAACTATAAATACAATGGGATTAAAATATTCTGACCAAGAGTTTATACTTTTAAATAATAAAATATTGACAAAATTACATAAATGGTCCTCATGGTTGACAAAATCGACCAATTATGGTCCCTATGACGAATTGTTTACACAGATGGTCCCTGTGGTTTCAAAATCTTACAAATACGGTCCTTTTGACTAACGGCGTTAACTTTTTCAGTTAAGTCCTATATGAAATGACATATTTGTCCTTCATGCATAAGGAAGCTTTATCTAATATATTTCTACCATAGGGACCATTTATGTAATTTTCTCTATTATTTATTATTTATTTATTTATTTTAATTATATATTTAAGTATTTAGATTTGTTTAAATTTATTGTTTACTATATATATATATATATATATATATATATATATATATATATATATATATATATATATATTAACATTTTATAACGTTTTGCTCAAATTATTTTTTCTAATCTTTTTGACATTTTCTTCAAGTAAATTTATTAATGTTTTTTATTTTGATGTTTTATTCGAATGTTATTTATTTATTTATTTATTTGATGTTATGTTCGAATAGATTTTTCAACATATAGTATGTTTATATTTGTTAAAGGATTTCATGGCTATTGTAATTATAATTCGTAACTTAATTCACTTTCAATTATGTTTTCATTTTTTTTCTTTTATCAGGTTATATAATTATTTTTTTTAATTCAAATATTTAACTATATAAGGTTGTATAATTATTATTTTTGTAAACTAATGTATTAACATTTTTTTATAAAAAAGTGTAAAATGTTTGTTAAACGTGAATATGATAAATATAGATTAGGTGGACATAAACTACGCTGAGACCGCCTCACAACGTTGCCGAGAATGAGCGGGTCATTTCACATTGGATTTAAATGTAATTATTTCGAGTTATTTTTATTTTTTTTTGTTTTTAGCAGTGTCGTAAAAAATTACAACTAGATCCCGATTAATCTCAGATTAATTCCTAAGCGCTACCTGACCGATTAGAGGCCCTCGCGTTGTGAGTTTTTACAACACTGGTAAAAACAAAAAAAAATAACTCGAAATAATTACATTTAAATCCAATATGAAATGACCTGATCGTTTTTGGCGTGAGGCGGTCTCAGCTTAGCCTATGTCTACCTAATATATATTAATCATATTCACGTTTAATAAATATTTTATACTTTTTATAAAAAAAAATGTTAATAAATTAGTTTACAAAAATAATAATTATACAACCTTATATAGTTGAAAAATGTATTCGAACATAATGTCAAAACAAAAAATAAACAAATAATATTCGAATAAAACGTCAAAATAAAGAACATTAATAAATTTACTTGAAGAAAATGTCAAAAAGATTAGAAAAAATAATTTGAGCAAAACGTTAACAAATGTTAGCATATATATATATATATATATATATATATATATATATATATATATATATATATATATATATATATATATAACAATAAGTTTAAACAAATCTAAATCCTTAAATATATAATTAAAATAAATAAAAATTAATAAATAATAGAGAAAATTACATAAATGGTCCCTGTGGTAGAAACATATTACATAAAGCGTCCTTATGGATGAAGGGCAAATATGTCATTTCACATAGGATTTAACTAAAAAAGTTAACGTCGTTAGTCAAAAGGACCGTCTTTGCAAGATTTTGAAACCATAGGGACCATCTGTGTAAAGAATTCGTTATAAGGACCATAATTGGTCGATTTTTTGTCAACCATGAGGACCATTTATGTAATTTTGTCTAAAATATTTAACAAAGTATACGTGCCTGCATTCATTCTAAAATCAGTGTCATTAGGACAGTACAAAAGAATTACGATTGTTGGGCAGCACAAGTAGACTTGGAGACATATAGTCAAAACTGGGAAGATATAGCCTGATCAACTATATTATCCGAGGGTTGACTAGCATGTGCCTAAGTGTAGTTGTGAGGTTGCAAAAAGTCTAAAATCTTACCAACAATACCACAATGAGAACAATAGAACATAAACCTAAAATACTATAGGAGTATTTTGTGTTACTATAATTACTTACTTGAGAACTAAAAGTAATCTTCATTACTAAGTTGATAGTTTCTAAGTGGGTACACTAAGGTTATATGTAACTAGGATGTCATAGACTTAGAATCGGTGAAATTTTTGCTTTACCCCTATTCCGTGTGAATTTGGAGTTAAGGTCACTCATTTGAAGGCCTATCCTGTTTTACTTACATATAACTGGTATGCACTTTACAAATAGTGATGTAACTGATGGAGATTATCTAATAATTATCTAGATAGTTCGTCTAATAATTATTTTTCCCCTAATTCTCGCGTAGATAACATGGCTGGACTCCATCCCCACGGCAACCCGTATCTTCCGAATGAAGGCAATGCTGGATGGTTTGAAGAAGAACCCGAGAATGATCATCCAATCCCTTTGAACGATCACCATGCTGAAGACCTTTCGGATGATGATAACTCCGAACCCGAAGTTGAGAACCTACCCCCGGTAGCTCCCATTCCAAATCCTAAACCTCGTTCGGCTTTTCATGGCCCGACGCCTCCTTGGGTCGAATGTTTGGAAGCATGGAGCGAAGATCAAGATCAACCTATGCCATTTAATGGAGACTGAAGCTTCTACAATGTAAATGAAGGGAGCTCAGTAGACAGAGTTCTACCAATCCTGATCCATAGAGTTGCCCGAAATGAAATTCAGGGCAGGACAACTCTACATCGTATCGCAGAAGTTGACACCAATGGAGGAATGCATACCCTACGCACCAATCACCTTGAACATGCTCGGGAGAGATCTGAGAGAGACCACGAAACCCTGCTGCAAGCACTAGCTGAAACCCGAGCTGAAGTCATAAAGCTCCGAGTACGTCAGCGGGTATACGAAAGATACCTGCTTGATATGGAACGTCAACTAGCTGAACTAAGGGTTCACCATAGGGGTGACCGTCGCCAGTAGGAGATACTTTACTTCCCTTCTTTGTTTTAAAGAACCGTGTTCCTATCTATGTCATGTGTAACACTTATCTATGTGACTACCTTGTACTGTAAGTACTTTAGTTAGGTCTTTATGCTGTCAAAGACTTTTCTACTCCAGATGTGATGTAAGACCTACTACCAGGTCAGTTTTTCCCAAACTTATTACATCTTAAACATCGATGATATTGACAGTCGACTAACTCCTGATTTATTCTCTGTTCAAATACTTTTATCACACCTTCATTTGAGTCTATCTGAAACTTGCTTTATTCAAGTCTTTGAACTATAGTAATTTAACTCCGGGATCATTTTCAAGCCTCTTTCAAAGGTTGGATCATATTATCCACCAACCAATAATACCTCGGCTTGAACGACAAAACGTCTTGAGACCATTCTACGAACTTACTTCTACTCTTTACTAGGACTACATCACAGGGATGTAGGTCAAACCTTTGAGAACATTCTCTTACCCTTTCATGAAAGATCGGACTACATCTAAGTTCAACCATAATAGCTCATGAACTCCTTTTCTTTCGTGTTACAGAATCATGTCGTCATCCGGAAATAGTCAGCCGAACAATGAAACCCCTGCTTTTCCTATGGACGCCGCTACTTTCCAAGCCGTAGTTATGACTGCCGTAATGGCTGCCGTAGTAGCTATCCTTGCAAACTGCAGCGCTATCAACATAAGCTATGCTGACAAAGGAGTTGACCACCCCGATAGTAGTATCAATCCAGGAAGTCATCAAATGATAACAGTTATAGGCTCACAAAGCCTAAAAACAGAGAACAGGAAATGAAAGCACCAAGCCCAGAAGGAACGCAAGCGATCCCAAAGACTTGCCATGCAACAGCAACAAGTGGCAACCCCTGCCATCCCAGTACCGAGCAGACCATAAAAGGGAAAACTTCCGAAGTTTGATAAGTGTAGTTTTCATCATCATGGGGCTTGCCATGAAATGCAATGTTGCAATTGACTAAAAATAGGGCACCATGCTCGTAGCTGTGGAGCACCGGCACGACCCATCACTCAAGCCCCTGATATCGGAGTCAACCAGGCTTGCGATGGTGGTGTTAAAACAAAACCCTATGAAAGGAAAGTTTCAAAGTGGATGAACAAGGAAAATACCCATGCCCACGTAACTCTGACTCGACACCTCACTTCCACCACCGATGCTGGTGCTAGCCAGATATGTCATTTATGTGGGGAGGTGGGACATCTCAAGAAGGACTACCCGATAGCAAAGAACTCGGGCGCATACGGGAAGATTCTCAGGATCACAGCTGCAGGAGAAACTACGTCGGACCCTCGTTAATGTAATTAAGGTGTTTCGTTGAAACAGACTTATAAACTGTTTAAAACTAGAGCAACTAGAGTCTTATCTTTTGCAAGATCCCGTTAGTAAAGGGACCCTCGTGCTGCATATACTTGCCCTTTGTAGTATACCTTGTTTGCAGCATCATTCTTGTAGTTACTCTAAAGTACTATAACTCTGTTAAAAGTTGCACTATTGTGTTTTGTCTGTAACTCCTTATGTTCAAATCTAGTTTCCTTACTTTCAAGTATGTCCGATATTATTATACCACTGGAGTGAATTCGATTCGCACAATACCAGTTTCGTACGCACATCTCTTTCTTCGAAATCGTCTTTCTAGCGAAGCCGTCATTCCAGAACACCGAAGTGCTCATTCATAGAGTACCTCATGTTTCTTATCCTTTTAGAAGAAACCTCAGCAAACCTCCCCGAAGTACCACTCATACTGTACGTCAAGTTTAATCCAAAGACCCATACGATTGATCTATCACTGAAGAATGTATACAAAGGGGTGGTATATAATCAAGGTTCTACAGGTTTAGAATTGATGATTTCACTTTAACTCTTTTCCTCGTTGGGATGTGAGGTTAAATGGAAAGAATTTATTCGACTACCTCTTCAATCTTAATTATATACGACTCGTATACACGAGACTGTGATCGATGAACCATGTATGAATTCTAATATGAACTTCAGGATGGAGACTGCCCAAAACTACGAGTAATCGCATCGTCATGTGAACAAACATAGAACCCAGTACGACTCCTGCAACCAGATCGCCCTACAGTCTAAACATCTACAGAGATACAATAACAGTCCAGACAACTTAGCGAACTACTCAGCAACAGAATGAGAAGACCAAACTCCTCGCCCTGGTGAGCTCCAGTCTTATTCCTCAGAAAGGTGGATGAATAGTATCATAAGTACATCGACTATCGAAGACCTCGTCAAGATTTCCATTGGAAATCATTATCTCTGTCTCGCATGGATGAGTTGGTTGAGCAAACGCAAGAAACAAATTACTTTTCAAAAATGGACCTGAGATCCGAATATCACCAATTTCGAGTGTTAGAGATGGATGTCCCGAAGATGACCTCCCGAACTCGATATGGACACTACTAATCCATAAAGATACCCCTCGGATAGGACCAATACGCCCGTAGTACTCATGAGCTTAATGGATAGGACATGCCATTCTTACTTGGATCAGTTCATCATTAACCTTGTAAATGACTTACTTATCTACTCTCGTAGTAAGAAGGAAATCAGAAAGTGCATCTAGAACAAAAACATGGAAACATTACAATTAGAGAAACTCTTCGTGAAATTCTCTAAATACGAGTTTTGGAAATTGAAGAGTCGAATTCCTAAAGCACACTATTAGTGATGTGGGACTTCTTGAGGACCCTTCCAACAATCAAAACCATTGAGAATTTTTCAACACCGCAGCCACCGACGAGAATTTGCCAAATTCTAGGTCTTGCTGACCTACTGTTGAGGGTTCATCCAGAACTCATTGCGGATTACGGAACCTCTTAAGACTTTGACTCAAAAGGGGGGTAGCCCTTGACTGGGAAGACAAGCAAGAGGAAGAAACCTTGGAACTCTAGGTGAGAGACCAAATTATTTTGGAAGTCTCACTCTGGGAAGGCTTAATACACTTCATAAAGCGTGGAAAGCTAAATTCAAGATAGTTAGGACCTCTGAGATTCTTGCCAGAATCGGCCCTGTAACTCACAAACTCAATCTACACCGCGAGCTCAGTAACGTACATTTTACCCTTCACGTCTCGAAACTTGAAAAAGTGTCTATCCGACGAGACTCTTATAATCCCACTCGACGAGATCGAGATCAACGAGAGCCTCAACTTCATGGAAGAACCAGTAGAGATCATGGACCAAGAGGTCAAGCAAACGAAACAAAGTCGTATCCTGATAGTGAAGGTTCGATGGAATGCCAAGCGAGGACCTGAATTCACTTATGAGCGCGAGAACCAATCGATTAGGAAGTTTCCCCACCTCCTTGCTCGATTTTTCATACCTACTCCTTTAACTAAATTCTAATTTCGGGACGAAATTCCCTATAACGCGGGGATGATGTGACAACCCGATATTTTCCATCCAGTATAGTCAAACACTTCAATTAAAAGTTAAATGCTTTTCTGCAAATTTTAGCCAGATTAAAGTCCATTTGAGTATTTTAATTAATTATTCATGAATTGGACGGATAAAAGGAAGTGATTTCTAGTTAATCAGGATTGTAATGGAACGAGCAACACCTTGAATTGGTGTACACGGCCAAACAAAGAGTTTTGGGCCATGAACTCTCTTAGGACCGAAAACTCATGCCTTAGGCATGAGTTTACTCTCCATTCTTTCATTTCCCCATTTCCAAACTCAAGAACCAAAGCCATTCTCTCTCAAGTAGCATACCATTCTTCACGCGATTTTCCGAGAATGTAAGTATTACTTGACTTGATTTGTTGTTATAACCTATCTCCTAGTCATTATACATCATTTCATCCATTCAATTATTGATTTTCATTAGATCTTTAAAACACCAAGAATACACACTAGTGTTCTTGGACCTTAAACACCCAATCGAGTTCCGATCTTGTAAGTGCACTTGCTATAGCTTCTTGTATGCTTAATATGAACTTGATAACACTTGAAAATCATCAAATAACACAAGAACAAAGGAGTTTACGGCCAAGGATGTTCTTCGGCCGTAAACCCCTTTTTAAGTGGTAAAATGGACATTAGTCCCTTCCTAAGCCTTGGATGCCAACCTTGAACCTTCCAAGAAGTGTTTAAGACCTTAAATAACAATCAAAACATGTCCCTAAGAAAGCTTACAGCCGTGAACACATAAGAATATGGTCATTTGGCCGTAAACTCCACAAGGTTGTCTTATTATGCCCCTAATGCTTTCCTAAGGCTTGGACTTGATCATTTGATACCCAATCATGACTTGTAAGACCTCAAAACACAATTTGGCACTTAGTACCATGATTTTACGGCCCTAAACTCATGTGGAAATGGTCATGGGCCGTAAACTCCATAAAGGGGTGGTTCATGGGCCATAAACTCCAATGCCATGTCATATAACCCTTAGGTGCAACCCTTTCGTACCTGTAGCACTTGAATCAAAGTGTTTCTCTAACCTAGGGTGTCTTAACTTGATTAATTAGTTATTAATTAACTAATTAGATACATATATGTTTGATTATATGTTAACTAGGCTCATTGTGTGTGTCTAAGTCTTCACTTGACACCAAGCACTTGCCCAACACTTCCATCTGATCCGCTCACTACAGGTGAGTTCATACCCCCTTAATTAACCTTTTAAATGTTTTTAAATGCTTTATGGGGGGATACAAGTCAAATCATGCCAATTATTATATCAATCACATGTGATTAATAACTAGCATGCAAATGGATTTACTATACGTCAACTGTTTTACCAAACAGATTTCTTCAAATGACTTTCTTAAACGTTTTTATATGTTTAAACCCCTTTATCAAACTGTCCTACATACTGAATGTTTCTTTTCAAAACTCTGTTACAATCGTGTTTCAAAACAAAGGTTTCCTTATACTTATAACTGCCCTTATCAAATAAACTTCTTTCAGTCCGTTTTACAAATTGACATCAAGTCATCCTTTCTTAGCTCTTAAACTCTTCAAAGGTTTTACAAAACTTCTTTTATACTTTTATATTGTCAATTGCATGCCTAGATATGTATAGTTATATAAGTAATGTTTAAAGGACTTAGGAAGGCTAGCTCACTTTATCTCCTTTTCCTCGTTGGGATGTGGCTTTAGGACATCGGTCATCCGTCCGAAGGTCGTTTAAATATTAGTTGTATATCATGTGTACATATATAGTCATAAAGGTTCTTCCAGTCAATTCAATACCCTTGGGTAGCAAGGGTATACCTCCATGTTCATACATACAAGTCATATCACTAGTAAACTACAATAGGCGTAGTTTAGGGTTTTACTAATACTAATATTAGGACAATGAATCATACAAAGAGTCAGTTCATGTATGAGTCAATACTTGCTAGATAGAGAGAACACACAATACAACTAGTACACACAGAACATTACAATACTTGCTAGATAGAGAGAACACATAATAAAGCTAGTACACATAGAACATTACAATACTTGCTAGATAGAGAGAACACACAATACAGCTAGTACACACAATACATTACAATACTATACAGAGAGAACATACAGGCTAGACAGAGGGAGAACATACAATACAGCTAGCATACATTACATATACATTACATTCAGTTATGTGAGCCATTAAACGGGACATGGCACTACCTGCCATGACCGTTTTTGTATCCAGAATCTCCTTAATTGGGGAGCGTATGAGTTTGCGTATAGATCTATACTAGATTGACTATCCTACACCTTGATGCTCGCTACAGGGGGACCTACAAGTCTACGGGTGCCAAATGTCATTTCTTACGGCTTCTTACATCGTCGTTTTACTATTGAGTCGGTAGCAGGATACAGGCTGATCACATGGTACTTTAAATTCCATTTGGTTTAAGGTTGTTAGTACAACAGTAGTCAATTATTATAATACTACAGTACTATATTATTTCCCCATTATATTCACTTCGTGAACATTCACACGATGCACGGTAACGTCAATACTATATTTTTGGTTAATGATAGTTAGATTTGGGAAAATACACACTCTTACAAGAGATACAGTCAGATACTAGATGCCTTGGTAGAAGTCTACTTTCAGTAGGAAGTATAGGGTTTTCTAGGTTATTCAAAACTTTTACATACTCATACTTACAAATACAGTCTTACAAATACATTCTTAGAAATACATTATTACAAATACAGACACTAAAATACTCATGATCTCACCAGCTTTAAAGCTGATACTCTCTTTCAAAATAACTTGTATTCTCAGATCAACAGTAGACAGATACCGATGCAAGGTTTAGAGAAGATGGAGCTCATTCAAGACTCATATTTCATTTTTGATTTATACTTTAGTGTCTATTAAACATGTCGGAACACTTGTATTAAAATTATATTATTAATGCAATGGATGATGTTGTTGCTTGTTTACTAGTATTCATTGTTGTGATACTGTACATGACGTCCTCCGCCCCAGAACGTTTCTGCCGTTCTCAGTTTTGGGGTGTGACATACCAGGTCACATCATTTGGCACCATCCGTGAGACTCGAACCCACGAACCGCTCATAATCTAAGGGTCCATCAAAGATGTGATGATCCACCAGGTGTACATTGATACAAGCAGCTCATCGGACATTATCTAGGCACGTTCTTTCCACCTCCTATCCGATAGATGGAAGGAGAGCCTCAAGCCTATAACAGGACGACTAACAGGTTTCATAGGACACAACCTATGGCCCCTAGGCACAATTCATTTGCCTTTCATGCTGAACAACCACAACGGAGTGAAGAAGAAGACAACCCTAATAGATTTTATTTTGATATGGCATCCAGTAGAGCATTGCATCATCCTTGGACAGAAGGCCCTACTCAAATTTGGGGCGGTCACGTCAATAATGCATGGAATAATCAATAGGGAATACCCGAACCAAGGGAGGGACCGGGGACGGTCTTAGTAAAGCCACAAAGGGAGTTACAATGTTACGAAATCATGCAGCAGAAAGAGATCACATGGGAAAACAAGAAGTCATGAGTAAAGTCGGCAAGTGGCAAAGAAATTATCAATAGGGAATACCCGAACCAATTGGTCATCATAGGCAGTAATGTCCCATCAGCTACAAGACAAGCGTTGATCAATCTCTTAAAAAAATACAAGCACGTTTTCTCCTCGACCCCTACGGCCATGGTAGGAGTAAATAGGAAGGTTATAGAGCACAAGCTAATTATTAAATCAGACACTAAAGAAACCAAATAGAAAAAAAGGGTTTAAGGTGGAGACAAGAACAGGGAAATCAATGTCGAAGTTACTAAGCTGACCAAGGCATGGATACTACGAGAAAAAGTCTTCCCGACCTGGATTGCCAACCCCGTCATGATAAGAAAACATGATGCCTCATAGTGGATGTGCATCAATTACTCCGATCTAAACAAGGCGTGCCCCAAAGACACCTACTCTCTACCAGAAACTGACCAAGAAGTTGAGTCCTTGCAAGGCTTTAGACTAAAGTCCTTCTTAGACGCATACAATGGGTATCATTAGATCTTGATGAGCAAAGAGGATGTGGAGAAAACAACTTTCTATACAGACTATTGGACTTTCTGCTACACCAAGATGTCGTCCGACATGAAGAACGCAGGGGCAACCTACCAATGCCTCGTGAACTCTATTTTTGACAAACAAATCGGAAGAAACATCGAAGTATGCATTGATAACATGGTCATGAAAATCCCTAATGACGAGAAGGTACTGGAAAACGTGGAAGAAACATCCAAAACATTGGAGAAGGTCATGATGAAATTAAATCCAGTAAAATTTATATTCGGTGTCAAGGAAGGCCAATTCCTGTGGTACTATATTACCACCAAAGGAATTCAGCCTAACCCAATCAAAGTGGACGAGTTAATGGAGGTGCCATCGCCACACACCTTGGGGGATACCCAGGGGCTGAATGGTAAACTAACTGCTCTAAGCCTTTTCATTTCTAAGTCAGCATAGAAAGCCCTGCCACTCTTCCACACCCTCAAAGGATGCATCAAAAAGAACAACTTCCAATGGACAGTAGTAGCGGAAGGAGCACTCCAGCAAATCAAGGAGACCTTGTACAAGCTACTTACATTGGCCAGTCCTGTACCAAGTGAAACACAGTAAGTATACCTCTCTGCCTTAGACGAGGCCATCTCTTCGATACTGGTTGTAGAAAGGGAAGGCATGCAAGCACCGGTTTACTTTGTTAGTCAAGCACTGTAGGGCCCCGAAACCAACTATTCCATCCTCAAAAAATTAGTCTTAGCACTCATCTATGTGGCACGACGCTTGAGATGCTATTTCCAAGCACATCAGATAGAAGTGCTAACAAACTGTCCGATCAAACAAATATTGTTCAAGCCAGAAACATCTGGGTAGTTAGAAAAATGTGCAATCAAGCTGGAGGAGCATGATGTCAGCTATCACCCATGTACCAGTGTCAACGGACAAGCATTAGCAAACTTTCTCCTCGAAATCTCAGGCATTGCAAAGATAGAAATTTAGACAAAAGAGTTATTAAGGATAGGCCAATCTAGTGACGACTACAAGTGGACCCTGTACACCGACGGAGCATCCAGTAAAGAAGGGTCGAGAGCTGCCCTAATATTAATGAGCCCGGAGGAGGAAGAGATCACATATACCCTCCGTTTCGATTTTCACACTTCTAACAACGAAGCCGAGTACTTGGCCTTACTAGTCGACCTATGATTAGCAAAGCAGATGGGCGCAAAAGCGATTGTAGCCTTAACGGATTCAAGATTAGCAGCTAATCAAATCAATAGAGAATACGAAGTCAAAGACAAGCGAATGGAGAAATATGTGAAGGCTATGCAATGGCTTGTCAAGCTGCTCAAAGAGTTCACCATTGAGCATATCCCAAGAGGAGAAACAGAAGAGTGGATGCCCTCAGCAAGGTAGCGTAAACATGCTTCGATCACATGTCTAAAAAGGTCATTGTGGAAGTACTCAAACAAAGAAGTATAGACGAACGATGTGTACACACTCTAGTGTCATCTCGACACACATGGATGTCACCGATAGATGAATACCTGCAACTCGAAATCTTGCTAGATAGCCACAAAGAAGCTAGAAGAATATAGATCAAAGCACCGTTGAACGTAATCATGGACGAACTATTTTATTGGAAGGGATTCATGGCACCATGGCTAAAATGCGTAGATGAAGCCAAAGGTAAGGATGCACTCCAAGAGAAACATGGCGGCTCAGCGGGCACATACAAAGGGGCAAGGGTCCTTACAAAATATACTTAGAATGGTCATCTATTGGCCGACCATACACTAAGATGCGTTGGAAGTAACATGAAGATATGTATAGTGTCAAACTTACTCCTCGGTCCAGGGGAATTCACCAACGCCTTTGAAGAGTATCTCTAGCACATGGCCCTTCTATCAGTGGGGAATTGATAATGTCTTCTCTCAGTTTACTCACAATACAATCTCAAGTCTATCTATTGAGTTGACCGTCAGAGCGTTTTTCCGGGAGCCTCCTCCCGGAGAGCAACTGACCATATTTTCTCGTTGTGACCTCACAGGTTCACCAAAATCACCAAAGGCGTGAAGCACCGTCGCAGAGGAACCATGTCACATCACATATTAACAGTTTCACAAACAAATAAAAGGTAGGACTGTACAAGAAGCTTTTCCATACATAAAGAGCTTTTAAATTAAAAAGAAAACAACTTCAACAAAGCAAAGAAAAAAAATGAATGAGGAATTTTGAGGAACACGTGGAGTGAAACAATTCTTATCACATGTGGTTCATCTTGTTTTGTTTCTTCTAAGGTTGTTGATGTGTTTAAACTCACTTATTTTTAAACCTACTTTTAATTATAAAATAACACACAAAGGCAGTGAACCTATCAATTGTGGTATAGTTGAATAAGTAGGGTATGGAACACAGGGAACGACAAATTAAAACTAAAAACTAATTCTATCTAAATTAATTAATAAGTAGGGAGTTTTCTCTAGTTTTACAAGACTAGAAACTTACTAACTATTACTTAATTTAAAAACTAGAAAACAAAGAATTAACTAGATTCAATAATGGAAAGGAACTTCTGTTTAGTTCAACTCAATTGATCCTATGGTTGATTTCAAGGTAATGGTGCAATGGATTAATTCTTTTGTCGGTTACCGATTCAAGTGATTAGATTCGTGTTCACTACACTAATCCTTAGCAAATAAACTAACTTAAACAGTGGCCAGTTGTTTAATTTAATTAAATTCACTAGATTAATTATTCGGGTTAATTTAGACTTGCAATAGTTAACTAATTTGGTCCTTTAATTAACTTCTTGTTGATGGTCATCACACAAGCTTGCACATGAATTTACTTAATTTTCTTATTAATTCTAGTTTCATGTTCATTAATCCTAGACATATGAGAAAGTGGTCAAATAGCATATGAGGTTGATAATTAAGAGATGTTCATGTTAATTAATTATCTTCCTATTAACAGGAAATTAATTATTATTCATACACAAGGTTCTTTAGTAAGCTAAAATAACAAAAATCACCAACATAGAATTAATCCTACCAACAATCAAACCATAGTATCAATTTTGTATCCCCAAACAGAAGTCTAAAGGTTTTAGCTCATAATTGAAGTAAATAACAGCAAACAAACAGAGCCTAATTGTTTAACCATAATGACAAAACAAAAGATTAAGTGGAATGATGAAATTTGCCTCAATTCTTCCTCGGGATTGAATTCTAGCTTCTATCTTCATCTTCTAGGGTTTTTCTGACCTCTTAATCGTAGCTAAACTCTCCAGATTCGTTCCAGAATTCTTCTCCCATCGTTCTGAGGAGTTATCTTTATATATACGAATCGATTCGTCGAGTCAGGTTCCGACTCGTCGAGTCCATCTCTCAATCCCCGTATTGTGATAAGCCTTTGGGTTTCCGAGTCTTTATCTTCTCGAATCTTTGCTTGGACTCGCCGAGTAGTCGACCCTACTCACCGAGTAGGTGTTATTTTTAGTGTTTTTCTTCTTTGTTCCATTCTCGAGCTCTCAACCGCTTCTCCTACTTCCTTCTGCTTCCGAGCTTCATTTTTGGACTGAAAATATAATTCAAACACTTTTAAGTACCTTTTGTCCATGAAATGCGATAATTTAGCTAATAAATGAATAAAAATCTATACTTAATATGAACTAAATATGCACATATCAGTTGTCAAGATCGGGATTCTACATAGGATCCTTTTGGTTTTGTAAGATCGGGATCAGGATCCTAAGATCCCACAATAAAATATAATTTTAATTTATAATTTTTTAAACATGAAAAATATTTCAAACATTTAATTTTTCGTTCAAAAGTTATAAAAACTTCAAAATATTAGTCATAAGTCACAACAAATAATGATAAACGGTAAATTAGTAAAAAGTAAAAGACATAAATTTGTAAAAATAATTTTTATTTGAAAAAAAAGGAATGTAGGATCGGATTGGATGTCGATCCTACGATCTTACGATCCTACCTGCAATCCTCTACCTCAAATACTATCCATTTACGATCCGGATCGTTTTTCATACCTGGGATCGTAGGATCGTACGATCCTACGATCAAGATTGCGATTTTGACAATCATGGTTTCTTGAAATGATTGATGAATAAATAACCAATCAAAAGCATTTCTAAATTCCAACTAACGTGACAAAAGAACTTCAAGGATAAAGTAGCTATATGGCGAGCTGCAATAAAACCCAACAATTGAAAAACCTCTAAATAAACGTCATTAAAAAAATTAATCATAGAACTAATCAAAAAGTAGGAAACGAGAAAAAAGACATTAAATTTATCCAAGTTTGTACTTCATAATGGTCAAGGACAGAGAGGTTGCCGAAGGTGGCTGGGGGAGACTAGGGTACGAAATGGCGGAGACACTCCTTGATTGGAGAACCCTGAATTCTGAAACGAACCGTGGTATGAGATGATGATTCCTTGAATATATGATTAGGGACAATGTTGTCATCTTCATAATTATCATGTTTTTCAACTTTTTAAAATTTTATAAAATATTTAGGAAATTTTTGACAATTTTGATATTTTGAAGTATGATATTTTGAACTTAAACCATATATATATATATATATATATATATATATATATATATATATATATATATATATATATATATATATATATATATATATATATATATATATATATATATATATATATATATATATATATATATATATATATATATATATATTTAGGAAAGGTATATATGAAATTTTCTTTTGATTTTATTTTTAATCTGTTTATTTTTAAATATGTTTAATGTCGTAAAAATAATAAACTATTTAAAGTGTATGATAACAATATTCACATAAATAAAATTCATCAGAAGGTAATCGCCTATCATTTTTTTAAATACTATTATTATAATGATATATTAAAAAACAAAATAATAGGTCGAATGATATTTTATAAACCAAAATACTAGTTTTTTTAATCTTATAATGACATTTTTTAGTTTATTGTTTTTCAATATCTTCCTACCTTTTGGTCTTATATATATTATGATACTCAATTAAATTGTCATTTAATGCTCATTTAATGAAATTTAATGATATTTTAAAATACTAATATAACACATGTAATCATTTAAATGTGTAGGAGATTGATAATAACAAAAAATAAAAGAATATTTAATTTCTCATTTTAAAAATATTTTAAATAGTGGTTACCTTTACATTAACCTTTAAATGATACCAAATATTTCTATTTTTATTCTATTAACTAAATATACTTAGTGTATATAAAAAGATTATACATTACTTTTAATAAATCACGTACTTAAATGTAATTCTATCAGTGTTTACAAAACATGTGATTATTTCATGTTACGCTTAAGTTTCATTCTTTTCGTTATTTATAAGTTTTTGTTGCAATTGAAGTTTTGAGAAAGGTTAATTGTAACGTGTATCTTTATATATTTAATAATAGTAACGTGTATATCTATATATTTAATACTCGAGACATATTTTTAATTATTATATTTATTTCAAATTCTTATTATTACAGTTTCAATGCTCTTAATTCATATTTTTACTAGATCTAAAATTCATGTAGTACATGAGTTAATTAAAAAATTAAATATAAAGAATTAAATATTTAAGAACTTTAGATTTATAAGAAAATTAAAAAAAATAATAAATTATTAAAATTGAACTTTTTATCTTTTAAATTTAAATAAATAAATAAAATAAAGTAATAATCTTTAATTTGGAAAATTTTAAATATAAGGTAACTCCATTAACGAAATTGATATTCATTTATTAGTACAGTTATTGTAATTATTACATTAAAGTATTATGTGAAATTTATTAAATAGAAAAACCACAAAATGACATATGAAAAATAAATTAATTCAAAATAACCACAAAATGATATTTGACAAATTGAATGAGAGTATATTATGTGGCGAAAAAACATTCATTTATTAGAACATGTAGTATTTACGATGCAATAGTTTTTAATTTATGATTATTAATTAGTAAGGCTACAAATTTTTATTTTCCTTTTATTTATGTGTTGTAACTTTTATTAGTAGTCTATAAGTAAGTTTTTTTTCCTACAAAATTTATATGAAGAGATTTGTGATTCAAATATAAAAAAGTTAAAATTAAGGTAATAGTGTTTCTATATATGAAATTTATGTTGATTTTTATATATTCTTTTTGTACAATTTTAAGTGTTTAACAAGTTTATGTAATACAAACATTATAATCGATATTTTAGTTTTTTATGTTATATGAACTGGTAGTACTTATTAATTTTTTTTTTCATATTTGTCGTTATTCATTATCTATAGATCATTATACATTTGATAAATTATTTACATAACTTTAAATGATCTATAATTAATTAATGGTATACATCACCAACGATTTAAAACTATAATATTTAATAAAACTAATATGTTAACTATAAGTTTGTTTTATTACAGACATTGGGTTTGTATGTAAAAATATTAAATAACAATCTGTTAAGAGTTATTATTTTAATTATATAATTATATTCTTGCGCACCACGCGATAATTTTATATAAAATACTACTGTATTTTAAAGAAATTCATGATGCATATGCAATCAATAAGATAATTTTGTTTTTAGGTTAACGTTTTAATTATACCTAATAAGCAAACCAATTTTTTATTTTGGTTTTAAAATACCAACCAATACTGTTTTTACTGGGTATAATAGGTTTGATAACTATCACTACAAGAAAAAATGGCTTCTATGACTAAAATATCAGAGAATGATTACTCAGTCTTAGATACTTTATATTTGGGACTAGTAAATTAGTCTCAATACTATCTAATTTTAATGTGTAAATCATTATTCATTGACCAAACTTATTCGAGACTAAAAAGTAGTCCCTAAGATGTTTGTGCGGTTTAGATTGGTAGGAAACACATTAGGGACTAAATTTCAGTCTCACATACTCTAGCACTAACTTTGACTTTGGAGAGAAAAGTATATATGACTAAATTTAAGTCTATCATTGACTTGTGCCAATTTTGATTGTATATGAAACTTATTAGGGACTAAATTTTAGTCATTGATACGACTGAACCATTTTTTCCTTTGGATGGGAAACTTTCTAAAGACTACATTTTAGCCCCTAAATGATTGAATTTTGATATTTGAGACTGATTATTAGGCATAGATGCCATATATCAAAGACTAATGAATCAATTACGAATACACTTTAGAAGGAAAATTTTTAAGGTCTAAAGTTCTATCTTGGATAGAGAACAATTATTAAATCGACAACACAAGAACAAATCTAAGCCACATATTTGAAAATTTTCGCTTATGCATTCTAGCATATTGAGACGACATAACATATAATATTCATTTATGAATAATTTTATATTTATTCATATATGAATAATTATATTCATATATGAATAAGTATGTGTCTATTCACAATTGATTATTCATATATAAATATGGTGGTTAGCGGCGGAGGTAGTGATGGAGGTAGGGGTAGGAGTAACAATTATAATATTGGCGATGGTAGTGGTAGCGGTGGCTAAGACGGTGTTGGTAGGATTGGTAGTGATGGTGGTGATAGTGAAGATGGTGGAAGTATTTGTGGCGGTGGTGTTGGTGGGCGGTTGGTGACGATGGGAGGATGGATGCAGCCCAAACCCATAATTTTTTAGGGTTTCCTTTGTATTTAAACCACTAATCTCAGATTTAAGGTTTCATTTCTAGCCTCTATCACACTCTTGAGCCTTGACGCGAACCCTAATACCAGCCTATTCATTAGAGAGCTTACTCTTGGTGTTTTGGAGCTATTGGAAGTAAGAAGAAGGCCCTTTTGGTGTAGAGAACCTCGTAGCAAGATTTGAGTTGTATTTGAGCCATTCAGGACCATTGTATGTGTTTAAGATCCAAACATTATGTTGATATCTTCTAGATATAGACTTCTTGTCCCTTTTCCTTGATGTTGTGGAAGTTTAGATGGAAGGATTCCATAAAGTTGGCAGCTTTATGTGTCTTTGAGGTCCTTTGAGATTTGTTTTTGTTTGATCCAAAGTTTGACTAAGTTTTGAGGTCATTTATGTGTGTGTGGTTCCAATTTTCATCGTTTTACCATAATATGAGATCAAGACATGCATTGGACATGTGTGTCTATAAAGCACCGATTTTTAAAAATGATTTTAGAGTAAGAGGCCCTCTAGAAAGTCGGAATGGATGGCTTAAGGGATTAAGGGATGAATGCATTAAGTTGTTCCAATTTGCTAAAGTCACAACGTGACCATAAGGAGGTCACGACGTGACGATGAGATTTTCTTGATTGTTTTGGGCTGGTTCTATCACGGCGTAAGGGCTTGGCCATCACGACATAATGATGATTTTAATCGTGAATGAGTTGTTCGTATATGTAGTTTTGGGATTAATATGGGCATGTTAGTCACGACGTGGCCATAGGCTGGCCACGACATGAGAATCAGTTTTTGTTGATGTTGACAATTGACTTTGACCTTAGCAGTTGACTTTTGCCATGGTTTGATTTTCGGTCAATTAAGGATTCTAAGGTATAGCCTGAGAAGGTACTTCCTTATTGATGTTAAGTGTATCATGGTATCGGTAAGCACTATGTGAGAGTTGTTGTGTTTAGCTGCTATTTGCGAGGCAAGTCTTTTCACTATACTTGCATGTATGGTAGTATATACATGTTGACCAGATGGGTCTTATCTATTGATTGTTTTTATATGTGAAATGAGTTGCTGATAACTCCTAGAATGTTGTGAGTCCACGGAACTACTGATAGTCCCCAGGGTTGCTGATAACCTGTGAGGTGTGCTGTTAATCCACAAGGCATGTTGTTATCCCACTAGGACTACTGATAGTCCCCAGGGTTGTTGATAACATGTAGCTGTTTATATTGTGTGTTGTAAGTGATATTCAAAACTGTTGATAGTCCTATGGCTCCTGATAACCCATAGTTGAATATTCCGCTGTTTTGTATGAGATATTTTGGCAAATTCACTGAGCTTTGTGCTTATAATTATGGCTTAAATATTTTTTAGGTACTTATGGGATTGTGAAGGCAGGACTATATACACACACATCAACAATTTTATGATTCGAGATTCCGTATTTTCTTCATTATAAATCTGGTTTCTGAATAATGGTTTATGAATAAATGGCTCGCTATGATAGTAACTTTATTAAAATGGATGTTATATTATTATACAAATGAAAAAATTTAGCCTGAAATTTTGGGATGTTACAGAATTAGCCGATGGAGTCTAAATGAAAGTTATAGTACTCCTCGATAACAAAGTCAACAATATAAAGAACATTGAAATCGGAGCTCGTATGAAAAAGTTATGAAATTTTGAAACATTATTTACATTTTAAGTCTCCTTGAACTGAAACATGGAAAAAAAATTGAGAATTAGTCGACGAAGTCTAAAGTAAAGTTGTATTACTTGTCGATAGCTGCACGTGGATATAAAGATCATCGAAAATGAAGTTTGTATGCAAAATTATCTCGATCTCCTTCCAGGAGACTCTGGTTATAATTACAGGTCTTACGGTGTATGCTAGGTAGGTGCGGTGAAGGAGAATCTCACAAGGGTCTTCACAGATTTAAGCGAAATTTGACTCCCATTATTGAATAATGAATATAACATTACTAGTGTAAATTCATGACTGAAATTTTATGACACACGTTGTTACAGCTTTATGACTTACAGCTTGTAACTTGTTCTGTTAACAGCTTTATGATGGACAGGAGATGACACGCAAAATTGTCTGTCGTAATAATTATGTTTTGTATACCATTTTGGATAAAGTATTTATAACACTTTTTATAAAGAATCATTAATGGACTTGTATACTTGTAATATTTGTTGTGTAATAGCATAAAACTCTAAGTTTTTAAACCATGAAAATGCCTACAATATATTACGGCTATTTTACTATACAAATCATTTTTAACAAAATAAACTAATTTTGTAGTTTACTCAACGCACCAAAGTTTACTTTAAGAGTTTTGTAATATAAATAACTTCATTTTATTGTAACTCCAATAAATCACAATTTTGTCAAAAACACAAATATGTTATCAACAAATACTTTATGAATTTTAGCACACATTAAGAATCTTTTTATTTGTAAACTTGTTCCCTCTTCAACTCAAGACTATGATGCAATAAATTATCCAAATTAATAACTTAATCTGGCAACATAAACCTTATAAATCTTGAGTTTATGGGGGATTAGCATGAAGTAATCAACATTTCAACCACAATATGTAAGATGCATGCTATTATCCAAGGGTTAAACACATTACCCACCGGTACATACAATTATCCAACGGTTAAACGAGATTTTGACTTGTATCCCCCCCCCCCCCCCAAAGAGTATGAAAAACATGAAAATGAGTGGGGTATGATGCGTACCTTGAATATTTTGTGGATGTTTTGAAGTGTTGTGAAGAGATTTTTAGCTAAGCACTAAAATGCTCTTGATGAACTCCTTGAAGCCTAAATTACCCTAAGAAGGTTAACACACATTTTTCTATGTAAATGAGATGAAATTAACAAAATAATATGTAAGACCACTAGAGGATTTCAAAATGCCTTACCAAAATTCTAAGGACCACCTTGATGACAATGATTTTTAGAAAGACCCACTTGTTCTTGAGAGGAGTTTTATGAAGATGTAAGTTTAAATAAGGTGATGAATAGAGGGGAAATGTTTTTTGCCGAAAATAAAAGATGGGAGAATGGTGGTATGCCACTAGATAATATGGAGGATGCCACTTGATTATTGGTGGGGTAATGCATCGAAACTAGGTGGTTAATTACGTGGGTTTCTAGGATTACATTGGAAGAACTTAAGTTATCACATCCAAAAGTCAACTACACTTGCTTTTTCATTAATCTAAACTGCAAACATTAAGAGTATACTCTAGCTTGACCACAAGCACTTGTGTTTCGGTCCTAGGATGGTTTTACTTTTGGTTTTCGGTCTTAGGTCCTCCCCATTATGTTTTCATTTTGCTTTTACCTACTAAAAGGGTTTTTTCGGTTTGCTAGGATTACTTGGCCGAAAACATAAAGCAAGGTCCCATTTGCTTCATATTTTAATCACTAACTTATCTAGACTTTCAAATATTAGTTATGGGTATGATTTTTAATAGGTGCTTGTATCAACGATTTCTTTTTGGGTTGATAAGATCGATTTTGCAACGTGGTTACATCATGAGTTTATTGGTACATGCTTACAATCTAAAACTCTACTTGAGTCCAAATTTTTCTAGTTGTGACAAAGACCTTAGTCCAAACTTCCAGATCTAATTCAAAAGGACTTCTTAAGTCATGAAGTTCCTGACTTTATGACTCAGCAAGACTTAATGGGACCCAATCAAAACCCTAAGTCCCAGACTTTACCAAAAGACCACAAAAACATGCATGGAAGCTTTATACTCATCAAGATCCAAACTTTAAGACGTCATAACCCCAAAAAGGACCAAATATGAAGCTCAAAGGTTCTGGAGTAACACCATAAAGGGACCAAAACTATAACCAAAACCAACTAGCTAGATCTATATGAAAGATTTGTTGAGTTTGACACTTTATACCTCTAGAAGTTATATCTAGGTGAGCAAAGCCTGGATCCAAAAGCTCTAAGTCAAGCATTAACTCTTCAATAAGTCCCTTCTTCCTCTTCAAGTACCAAAATACACAAAAATGACCATAAAGCTTAAGAAATACACAAATGGGGGCTAGGGTTTCGTCTTAGGGTTAGAGAGGATGGAGGATGAATGAAATGAGGGTTGGAGGTGATTTAAGGTCTTTAAATAGGGTCCAAGACCCTAAATTAGGTTCATGTGTACGCCATGCGTACCACCCTTGTACGTCATGCGTACCCGGTTTGGTCCAAACCCTTCTAACTTCAAATGATCATAACTTTTCCATCCCTTATCTGTTTTTGATGTTCTTTATATCCACAGAAAGGTAACGAGAAGCCCTAAACTTCTATCAACTTTATTTAATCTGAAAACAAACTGAACTTAAATCCACAATTCAAAAAATGCCTGAATCAACGCCTTTACCAATACCCTTGGGCTCTAAAACACAAACCGAACCGTATCATCACATATCCAACACCACCCACATCGAAATAGGTCTAAACCTTTCTTCCCCAAGGCCCTAAGCCTTATGATAACTGATGATCGGGCCACGAACTTGAATAATGAAGCAATTTGAGACAGGGCGTGACAACTCTCCCCCTCTTAAATTTAATTTCGTCCTCGAAATCATGCCTTACCATTCTTGGCAATCCCGAAAACCTGAGGGACACAATAATAATCTTGAGAATACAACGACCTTTCCAAGGCATCCAAACCCAATCCAAGCAGAACTTTGCAACCCGAAGAAGGTGAATCCATAATTCCATGCAGAAAACCAACCCTACTTTACCTGACAGACCGCCCATGCTATACCACTACCTGACCAAAACCTCATTGAAGCCCAGACTTAAACAGAATGCTTCAAACCCTTGATTGACTTGATGCTTCAAAAGGAGACAAAATCACTGACCATTGTTGATGCAGAACACTCATACTTGGCAAAAGGCTTAGATAATCCTTTGAGTAGAAGACTCAACCATGCAACTGTTAGAATCAAATGAGAGCTATGCTATATGGTCAAATCTTTTACTCTGAGATTATTTAACCCAAAATGCAAGTAAGCTAATATATTCTCCAAATGAGCAACTCCATACACAAGATCCAAATCGATAATATTGCCTCGACTTATCTTGATGCCCTTCACCATTAGAACCAATCCAAGGCACAATCACAAGAACTTGATCTATCACCAAAACTGGATCCATTTCTTACCCTTGAACCCTTCAATTGATGTCCTCGGCATATATATACCCTGAATTCTTATCCCATGAAAAGAATATCAAACACATAAACACTCATGATTCCCAAATCGAGATCTCACCTAAAAATCCAACTCGATACTTAACTCATAACCCGAAATCCATGGATCTGCAATTGCATTTCACTCACGACCTTCTAATAATGACAACCAATTGCTAGACCAAGATATAAAGGTTCCGAATCATCGCTGAGACTACCAGTCTCGCACCTAGTCCAACCACCAGGTTCCCAAAAGTCCAAATAACAAGGCTACCCAGCCTATAAACCCTCTGCGTCACATACTGACCCCTTACTTAATATTGCAACTCAAGATCCAAAACCTTAACCCAATGGTATCTAACAGGTCCCACATGTATTTCCATAATTTCACAGGCCTCGCCACCGGTCCCACCCAAATATACCATGGAGTGGCCTTGCGCGTGGATTAAAACCATCTAGAACTACATAGGCCCGAATCTGCCCCAAACCCCAATGGTCCTGAACCCAAATAGATAATTACTCATTGACAATCCTAACCGGTGTGCCTAAGGCATGAACCGATTCCCCCTTTATGCTCATGACCACCTCCAATGGTAGTCGACCTTGAGCTAGTGAATGCTATGATCCTATTGCAGCCTTAAAACACTACAAACCCACCATGGTTACCACCCATGGCCTAACCACACCCTAACCATCACAACCCCACACATTCAGAGCCAAAACCTACATCCAGCTGCATCCAATCAAGTATTCGGGTCATGCTTCGAACCCCAAAGCCTTCATCATGCAAGAACAGGAAGTGAGGCTCTGTCACAACCCTCATCCTGGATCCATCCACAAACCTACTGTGCATAACAAAGAAGGTGCCGACCAGCTGTTGGAAGTTTCCTGGACTTCTAACTTACACAACTTCAATCCAGATGGCCATTTGGGTTGTCTCTCCTCCTGACTGGGTTGTGAAACTTACCCTAGTTTCACACCCAATCCGACTCCTAGAATTTTTGATCCATACTCCCCCAATTGGACTCGACGAAGCTTTCTGATTCCTTAAATCCGATGGATTCCCTACCCATCAACCTTTTATAGCATGAATCACCTATATACTGCATGAATCAATACTAACTCTCCATTACTAGCCAAAATTAAAGATCACCTCACTCCTGAAATCATGGAGAATGGTCTTGAAATCCTAACTAGTCTGATAATCCAAATATCCTCCCATGATACCATACAAATCCTTGGGGTCCTGTGTTGGCGACTAGAAACCACAACCCTCTCCATGTACTAACGAGCATCCACTCCAATTTCCATTCTCAAAGAATCACTGAACTCTAACCGACTACAATCCAACCGAACCTACAACTCCCCTGACACTTCTAGTGACGAAATCACTCATGCACTGTCACCACTAAACCACTATCTTCCTGCTACCGTTCCTTTCCAGGAAACAGTAGGGTTTGAACCCAAAAGTTCTTCCATAGGCAACTTCCGATCATACTAGAGCGAATGCTTAAACCACTGAACCCTAACCAAAGATCATCTAAACAACACCCCCTAACTGGTCCCGACAAGGATCCAGATCAACAACTAAACACGTTGAAACCTACTCAACAAGATACGACCCTTTAATGATTCATTGAAGACTCTCAGCATGCAGAATGGCATATAAAAATCCTTCAAAACCTAGAAAATAGCAGAGAACCGACCCGAGATATAACTTATTCAAACCCAATCAAAATCCCAAAGCATTACAAATTCCCGATAACTACCCCGATGACGCGGAAGATAGCATACGCACAAAACATCTGAAAGAACCCTGACCTCCTCCTCTTGAGTAACCCCGACCATCATGAGGACATGGTGTAAAACTCACATCCAATACCAAATTTCAAGATCCAAAAATAGGATCCTCCTTCCCGAAGGATTCTAGAGATCCACAAGCTTTGGGCTCTAGATGAGTCCCCAACTACCGTGCTATAATCTTGGCCCGAAAGGCCCCGAGATGACCATCCAGAAACTCCAAATTCCCTACCTTGACTGAACCAAAGACCATTGGTGTCCATTCCAAGATACCATGAGTAATCTCCAATGAGATGAACTCGCGCATGCACGCATCAATCAGCTCAATACCTGTTACTGAGTCGGGACCAGAATCCGAACCCTATACCTGAGTGCTCAACACCATACTGAAAGCAACATGCAAGAGATCCGAATATACCCAATAATCCTCATCCCACAGGCTTCTTAGGTTCTCCAAGACTCTCCCTCGATTCGAGTATGGATCTAGTGCTTTCAGTAGTACGGGCCCAATACCACCTTCCACACTTATCCATACTTTCCTCGAGAATCCTCCTGAATCCTCTAAGAAACCTTCTTAAATTCATACACCAAACACTCGCTAACCAGCACAATAAAACCCACTGAAGAAAAACCTAAGCCTTCCTAGGTTGTCGACCGCACCCTGCCATCAGTTGCAGAAGAACTCCCCATAATACTAGTCTTCCACCACATGAATACAATCATATGCAACAAAGCTTAGAGAATCCTTCGAGTAACAGACTCATCTGTACAACGATTGGACTCAGACAAGAGCTATGCAATAGGGTCAAATCCATCACTCTGAGATTATTCAACCTTTGTCACATATGAGTTGACATATTCACTTAGCAGCTAACTCCCATCACCTAAGAGTCCCACTAAGCACAAAACAAGCAACATTTGTGCAATAGCACTCCAATCCACCGAATAATCACAAGCATCTAATCCCGCATACTGCAACTCATACTAAGAGCTCCCAATCCCGCTACTGATTGTCTCACACATACAAAGTATACTCAATCTAGGATCCCATGCTTCCTAGGCTAAAAGGCATCACATATCAGGCTATGAGTAGTAAATATCTTCAACCTATATAAGGTGAGTGCATGGTTACTTTTATGAACTAGATTTTAATAGAAGTATTTATTAAAAGTAGTAAATATCTGTTGAAAGTTTATGTGAATTAATTTCTTATATCCGGAATATGTGTTAAATGAAATTTAATAAAATGCATTTTCTGAAACATATATGGTTATATACGTGTTAATTTTATATATGGTGTTATTAGAGGATCATCTTAAGAAACTTATTATTACTTGAAAAGATTAATGCATATTAATCTCTTGATAACTTATGTTATATATATATATATATATATATATATATATATATATATATATATATATATATATATATATATATATATATATATATACTGAATCATGATAGTGTTGTCTAAATAGAGTTAGTATTGAAAGTTGATTTTGGGGATTATAGTTTCGTCTAGGGTTAAACTAAGACATTTAAATGATTTTAGATGCTATTAAGTTGGATAAAGTGTAGTCCTATATTTTATTGTGATAGTATGGTATAAATAGGAAAATAGTTTTGAAAGACTATTATAAGCATTAGTTTGAGTTAAGTTGTAATGTATTAGTTATACCCTATATTGTAAGTATATTAAATTGACAGAATATTTGTGTTGAGTACGAATATTGTACTCTTGTTTAGTTGTACCCTAAGACCTAAACATGATGCTTAGTTTAATTAAGTTTGGATAATAGGTAGCCTCATATTTAAGGTATGTGTGAGATGAGAATAAAGCGTATAACTATGTTTGATGACATTGATGATTTGGTGGGGTACATATTACATATATGAGTACTATATTAGTATTCCCCCTTATTTATATATAGTTAGAAATGGTATGTCTGCATCAGACAACCGTTATGTGCCTAGATGGTCAGTCATCTGTCGGAGTAGGATGACGATCACTAACAAACTTAGTCTTGTGGAAACACTATAATACTTATAGTATGTAAGTATTATTAAATTATACCGATCCAGATGAATAGGATTGCATGTTCATTCTATGTACTCTATCCCCCTCATGATTGCCTTTGTTGACTAACGTCTGCTGCCAAAGACTCCCTAAAGCAGTATAGTTAACTCGTTGCTTACAGTGATCCATTAGGATAGATATTATGAGATAACTTTTATAGGATTAATATGTGAGAATAGATGGGATGGATAGCTAAGGGTAAAAATGTCTTATAGATATTTATAGTGTGTTGTTAGATATTAGTTGGTTTTTCAGTGTTACACCCATAAAATCATGACAAATTTGAACTTTTAAAAACATTTCAAAACCATTAAATCATTACAAACTTGTTTCCAAAATGTATAATATCATAGTTTTCCCAGAAACATAAAAAACATGAGGAGCTGTATGATCACACCTTTTCCTGCCGCGATCCCCCGATGTACCTGAAACAATAAACTGAAAACTGTAAGCCCGAAAGCTTAGTGAGTTCCCCCAAAATACCGTTACACTGCACATACAACACATATATAAATAACAGCATGTACTGGTCCACAGCTTTACATACTGGATTATCCCTAGGCCCACAGTGTGAGTCTGGATTGCCTTCCCACAGCTCACATCTGGATTACAATCGAGCCCACAGTACGAGTCTCCCTCAGCTCGTATCTGGAATGCTCTCGGGTTTGTTGGTTACCGCATGGAGCAGTATCACATCAACCCATCCCACATAATATGTCGACATATAACACAACTAATGCACATACAAATAATCACATAATACTATAGGTAGTCCTACAGATCTAACTAACCAACATAACAACTAACATGCAACACTAACTCATACTCATCATACTACAAACTGCTAGGATATCATATCTAATGGGCCAACCTTGGTGCCTTAAACCCCCTTAGTATAGTGAGTATAACTTACCTCGCAACTGTCGACTCGAAAGATAAGCTCAAACTCTCGGATCACCGTCAAAAACTCCACCACCTATATTCACCATAGAACCATACTTGTAAATTTCCAATTTCCAAAAATGCCCTAGAAGTCAATTAGTCAACCCTCGGTCAAAGTCAAAGTCAACGGTCAAGGTCAATAGTCCATGTCGACCCGACTCGTCGAGTGCAATCACTAACTCATCGAGTCCTTCCAGAACTCGAGTATTCATGAAATCCCCCCACTAACTCATCAAGTCTTCCCTGCAACTTGCTGAGTCTATGCATGTCCAAAAGTCGGGAAAACACTAGTTGACTCGCTGAGTCATCCCAATGACTCACCGAGTCCATACAGAAGTACATGCACGACAATCTTCATCGAACTCGCCAAGTTGACCATGCAACTCGTCGAGTCCTTTCAGTCCATTATCCGTTCATATGCTTATTAAGCCATTTTAAGGTTCCATATTGCAGATCCAGCTTGCCAAGGCATGTTTATCACGTAAAGTTGCAAACTTTACGAGCATGCAAGGATCTAAAGTTTTATAATGTAAAAAACAAGCTTGAAATGGAGTTTTACACTTCAGAAGAGGTTCATACTTGCTGAAGCTGAAAGCTTTAAGGACTTAGAGACCAAAGAGAGTTCATATTTGAAGTTACAACTTCAGATCTTAGCTCATACCCAAGAATAGCTTCATAATATGCTAGAAAAGTCGTAATCATTAACCAAATGAGATCTAGAAGGAAATGAGGTCAAGGTAACGACTTGATACCTTCTAAAGGATGCTAACTAAGGTAGATATCAGTTCCCCACATGTTCCTTGCTTCTACCCACTTGCTCTCCAATCTCTTCTCACTAAGATCCACCTTCCAAAGCTTAAAACACACAAGAATGAAGCACACACATGGCTTAGGTTTTGTTGGACTCTCAAGAGGTTGTAAGGGTGATAAAGGAGGCTTAAGATCCTTCAAATAGGGTGCAAAACCCCAGAAATTAGGGTTTCATCCTCCAGCTCCTACTCGCCGAGTCCTATCTTGGACTCGGTGAGTAGGTCACTTAAACACGTTGCCTAATCCGCTTCTACTCGACGAGTCAGGGCATCCAACTCGATGAGTAGACCTTGAAATTATGAAATTTAAAGCCATAAAATTATCACCTGAGAGTCGGCGCATTACAATTCTCCCCCACTTAAACTAGACTTTGTCCTTGAAGTCTGTTTTGGTGAGCAACTCTGGATAGTGCTCCCGAATTTCCACCTCTGGCTCCCACGTCTACTCAGATCCTTCTTCAGTGCTCCCACCGTACTTTTACCAAAGGTATCTCTTTGTTCCGCAGCACTATCAACTTCCTCTCTAGAATAGCCATAGGCCTCTCAGCATAATTTAGGTGCTCATCAACCTGAATGTCATCCAATGATACCACTGCCACCTTATCCAGAATGCACTTCTGTAATTGCAAAACGTGAATCGTGTTGTGGATCCGATTGAGCTCCTCCGTTAGCTCTAACCTATATGCCACCTTGCCAACGCTGGCAACGATCCTGAATGACCCAATGTATCGAGGACCTAATTTCCCCCTCTTCCTGAAGCGGGTCACACCCTTCCAGGGCGAGACCTTCAGGAGTACCATGTCACCGACCTGGAACTCTAACTTCGATCGGCGTCTATCGACGTAACACTTCTGCCAACTCTGAGTGGTCTGTAGCCACTGCCTAATCTGCTGAATCTTCTCGGTAGTCTGCAAGACTACCTACGGCTACCCCATCACCCTATGTCCGACCTTACCCCAACAAACCGGGGTGCGACATCTTCAACCATACAACAACTCGTAAGGCGGGGCGCCAATGCTGGAATGATAGATGTTGTTGTAGGAAAACTCTGCAAGGGGTAGGTGGGAATCCTATCTCCCATTGAAGTCGATGACATACGCCCTCAACATATCCTCGAGGGTCTAAATGTTCCACTTGCTCTGACCGTGGTTCTGCGGATGAAATGTTATGCTAAAATACAACCGCGTGCCTAGTTCCTCGTGGAATTTCTGCTAGAGACGGGAGGTAAATCTAACATCACAGTCGGAAACAATGGAGATCAGAAGCCCATGGCGAGCGATTATCTTGTGAGCATACATGTCGTCCAACTTCTCAGCCAAAGAACTCTCCCGTATAGCCAAGAAATGGGCTCTCTTGGTCAATCAATCTACGATGACCCAGATAGCATCGAACCCCTTCACCATCCTCGGTAGTTTGGTAATGAAATCCATCGTGATCTGTTCCCATTTCCATATGGGAATCTCCAGGGGCTGCAGCATACCATGTGGCCTCTGATGCTCGTCATTGACCATCCTATAGGTCAAGCACCTCTCGACGTACCAAGCGATCTCTCGCTTCATACATGGCAACCAGTAACTCAAACTCAGGTCTATGTACATCTTGGTGGCCCTCGGGTTACTAGAGAAGTGAGACTTATGAGTCTCCTCCGTGACTGCCAGTCTGACCCCACCAGATATCAGAACCCATACCTGACCGCATCGGGTGAATAATCCCCAGCTATCCTGCATAAACTGGGTGTTCTCACCCCTGATCCTCTCCAGCTTCCAGTTCTCTGGTCGCATGCCCTCAACCTGAGCATCTCTAATCAAACTCACAAGCATAGAATCCATCGTTATCCTCATACATATTGTTGGGGTGGAAGACCCAGCTAACTTGCGGCTCAAGGCGTCCGCCACCACATTCGCTTTACCGGGGTGGTAAACGATCTCGCAATCGTAGTCCTTGACTACATCTATCCACCTGCGTTGCCTCATGTTCAGGTTCGGCTGATCCATGATATATCTCAAGCTCTTGTGATCCGTTTATATGGTACAATGGACCCCATATAGCTAATGCCTCCAAATCTTGAGAGCGAATAGTGTGACAACTCGAACCTTTTTCCGTTAAAGTTAGCCGTTTTCCGTTAAATAAATTTCACATCTTTATTTTTTCCGTTAAATTTCTATGATTTGGAAAATCATTTAAGTTTTATATAATTAAATTTATAAATGAGTCGGAACCAAAAATCGCGCGAAAAACCCGAGTTTTCTTTGAAAAATCAACAGTTTCCGGCCTGAATGGTGTTCACGGCCGTAAACCCAATCACGGCCATAAACCCGTTCACGGTCGTAAGCTAGTTCACGGCTGGTGGACCCCACCACCGACCATCAACCCACCTATATATACGTGATTACTACCCTCATTTACAGTTTTCTGACCGAAAACTCCCCCATTCTCTCTCTAACTTCTCAACCGCAAACACCAAAATACCCTCTTTTCTTCTAAAAATCATCAATAATCACCTTTAGGCGTTAATGTGGTACATCTAAAACATGTTTTTCGTCAGATCAAGCATCACTATTCTTGAGTTCACGATCGAGAACCCTTCAAATCTTCAAACCTTCAAGGACCGCAAACTGTTCACGACCGTAAACCCTTCAAGGGGCTGTTCACGGCTGAGAATAGTTCATGGCTGTAAATCTCTTCACGGCAGCAAACCCTCGCTAAGTGGAGAACTTGACTGAAAACCTACTTTCCCCGATTCAATCAAGTCCCAGTAACATTCCTAAACCAAAAGCAAGTGTTATTCCAACACTATAGATAATTGTTTCACTAATAAAATACATTTATGTATTTAATTGTTATTAGGATCTCGTTAAGTGCTTAGATACACTTAAAACTGATGTAATGAATACAGTCATATGGTTTCCACTTCTCATAGAATACTTAGATATTTTATCCCTTTTTTATTATGCTAAACATAAGGGACGTTTTCGAATTACTACCAAATTGCATAGTTTTTAGATCAATTCATGAACCGGATACATAATATTCACGCAAACTATAATAGGTATAGTTTGGGGTTTCAAGATACAACATTTCAAATTTAGAGTTTATACATTGTTAAACATATAAACTATGGAAAACTTAGTTTATGATATTCTCGAGTAACAAGGATACTTTATTACATAATTATTTAAGTATAATTATTACTCTATAAAGTATACACATGGGTAAATACAATAGATCAATATTGAACTGTACGTAAACTAGATTATGGTGAATTGTGAGACTCTACTTCAAAATTATACCCTTTGGTGTACTGAACTAAATCCTATCATAGTATAACCAAAGTCTTCTAGAGAGAGAGCGTGAGATTTGTGAATAGATGTGACATCCCCATTTTCACGGCCAGAAAAGACCGGTTTTGTTTATGCTTTATAAAAACCAAAGTACTTCTTTTCATAAAAATGTTGCGGAATTTGTTCCCAGATAAATACGATAAATACTTTATCAAAACATTTTTGAAGAAACATATTTTATTCATTTTAAAACGTTTGGGATGTCATTGTCAATACAGGAACATAAGAATAAACGGAACTTACATTTATTTACACTAGTGATCTACATCTCTTTAATCTCTCAGTGTAATGTCACTTCATATCGACACCTGTGATATAAATAAACTGAGTGGGTCAGGTTGGGAAACCTGGTGAGTAAATAGGGTTTTCAACCCACGATAATATAATTATTATGTTTAAACAATTAAACTATGAACCCAATTACCCATCCCCATTATCTTCTTTATTCTTAAGGATCTGCCCTAAGAATCAGCTATTCCTCGTTCATATATTCCTAAGGAGTATCCTAAGGAATAGGTACAAATTCCATCGTTGTAAATGACGCATCTATCAAGCACAACTGCTAGTTTTGTCACTAGGGCGTAGCTGCCAAAATTGTGACATTCTTTATGGGGCGCATCTGCCGAAATAGTCCTTTAGGCGCATCTGCCGGGGTTATGAGGTTCTCTATTAGGCGCTTCTGCCGGTAGAGTCCTTTAGGCGCATCTGTCGGGTTTTATTGATAGTATCGTTTTCGAGAGTCCACTCGTAATACATACCAATGGGTTTTTAGAGTACACCGGTCAACACGTCATTCACAACACCTACAAGTTGCGAGCCTGCTAGTGTTCCACTGGACTGTCTAGAATAGTCCGTGGTTGTCATCCATACTCTGCTGAATGACGGGGCCATCATTTGGGAAAAAGGCTTCTCACATCGTCCACCTCTCACCCTCACCTCACGTTCTATTTTACCTCTCAACTCATCATCCAACTCATATTTCATCTATTACATCTACCCATGTCTTATCCCAACATTTTCATAGATATAAAATACTTATATAGTTTAAATCATTTAAAACGTGTATAAAATCATTCATCCAGCATAGATAGCAAGTTTTCAGATAATATGCACACATAGCACGTAATTTATATAAAATACGTCATATCTATGTGTAAGCTGAAAGGGACCATGCACTCACCTGAAAGATGGTGACTCAGCACTCGGAGAGCGCTTCGATACTCTTATAACAACTTTCCTTCGATAAAACCTAGTACCAATACCACTAGGGTTTAGTCTAACGATAACCGTGACAAATTAATAGTTTGACTATTATTATTATTATATAAGCGTTAAATAACACTCAATATAACTCATAATAATAGCCCAAATAATTATTTTAAGGACCTAATAACATTACTATAATTATTTGAAAGCTATATTATTTTAAGGCTTTGCTCGGAGCAGCGTTTCGAAACCGAAAGACACTTTTTCTCGGGACTCCAGGAGGCTCGGGGCTTCCTTAGGATGCTAGGGGGTTTACCTAGGCTTAGGAGAGGGTTAGGGGGGTAGTGAGAGGAAGTAGAGATAGAAAGTTGTGGTGGAAGGTGTGAAAAGTCCGAGAGGCTTTGCCTCCTTTTTATAGGCCTCAGCCTCGGAGTACGCTGGGCGTACCGAGGCCCTTACGCGGGGCGTAATTCAGATAGAGCTGCCAGATGGCAAGACCTCGGTGGAGCGACGTGGCTTCTTCTCGGACCGCACAAGGCTGAAGAACGCTGGGCGTACTCCATTTCGGACGTTGGGCGTAATGCGAGGAGTGACGTGTCCGAATCCGAAGCAATGCCCTGATCAGCGATGGACGGTCTAGATCGCGCCACGTCATCGAGTCCGCATCAGTTTTGCAATTTCCCCCTCCGACTTCTAAAAATCGTAACTTTTGCATACGAGCTCCGTTTTTGACATTCTTTATATCCACGCATAGGCGGGAACGTACTCTACAACTTTCGTTTAGACTCCGTCGGCTAATTTTGACTTTATTTTAAAAGTTATATTATTAAGAGGCCGGGACAGGATTGGTCCGTTAAATTCTCATAACTTCTTCATTCGATGTCCGTTTTCGCCCATCTTTTTCTCGTTACGCTACTCTTAACGAAATCTTCGATTCTCATTTAGGTCGTGTCGGCTAAAAACCGCTCGATGTAATATTCGAATTTCGGGTTGTACACTGCTAAGCCGAAACTTCGAAAAATCATAACTTCCTCATACGAAGTCATATTTGGGCGTTCTTTTTATCGACGCTCTTAGTTTAACATATTCTACGAATTTCATTTAGATTGCTAAGGCTAAATCTCGCTCTATCGTAAATTCACTATTTACGCTTCCCGGTGTCGTGCCGGTTTTGTCGCGAAACTTCGACGGGTCATAACTTCTTTGTTATAACTCGGATTTCGGCGTTCTTTATATGAACGGAAACCTTGTAACATATACTACAAATTGGTTAAGATTATTTGTTCTAATTAATATTTTGCCGAAAAGTCATTTTCGACCCTTATTGTCTCTAATTTGACTAGCTCGGATCTGCGGGCGTTACAATAGATCTATTCGGTACTGACAATCCCACACCTGAACTGCTAGCTACAGTTAGGCAGGCATGCTTGGGGTGAGAAATGTCATATATCCGATGCTTGAAGAACGTATTAAAGGTCTCTAGGTCATATTAAGCGTGGTCATACGACTCACAATAGTATAAACTAACCTTTGTTTACGAGATTTGATTCTTCATTAGTTTTATTTTAGTTAATAGAACTACTATACACTACTGGAGGATTCTAGGGGATACAATACATGGTTTTATTTTAAGTAATGAAACTGTTATAGATACTGGTGGTAAGCAGGGTTTTTAAACAGAACATTCTATACATTACTAGTGATAGCCATGGTTTTCCTACAAAGGGTTTTTCATTCAAAACAACGATATACAATAAAGCTGGTGGTAACCAGGGTTTTCAAACATAACATTATATACATAACTGGTGATGTCCAAGGTTTTCATACAAAGGGTTTTTCATTCAAATCAACGATATACAATACAGCTGGTGGTAACCAGGCATACAAACTAATACATTATACACTACTACAGAATGCAGTAACAAACATGTATGTTAGAAAATATTGGATCTTCTTGGGAAGCATACAAACATTTTTACAGAATTGAATGACAGGTTTTCACTACCAAAAGATACTTATGAACTCACCAGCTTAATGCTGATAGTCTTTAAAAATCGCTTGTATCCTCAGGAAATCAGTAGACAGGTGCTCCCGCAGGCTTTTGAGAAAACGAGGCATACATAGTCACGTCTTTTATATTTTGTTATACTGTTGATGTATATGAATATGAATAAAATAGATGTAAATACCTTTTTACATATATATTCAGTGTAATAGTTGTGTTTACTTTGATTACTATGATGGAATTGTTGTGATACTATACATGACGTCCTCCACCACTGAACATTTCCGCCGTTTCGTTTGGGGGTGTGACAAATTGGTATCAGAGCTATTGTTTATAGTGAACTAAGTATACCGAACCTTATAGGGTATACAACAATAAACACTAAAGGGCCGATGTGCTATGAAACTAAAACTATACTTTTAAATATAAGTATTTTTCAAGAAGTATACAAGAATACATAGGTACAAGAAGCTACAACACAGTAAGAACTACATAAAAGTATTTAAGGTGAGTTAGACACTATGATTAAACCCGGATAGTTATGTAGTCATATGTGGGGCCAATATAAACTGATCAACTATATTTTTCCGAGATATGACCAACATGTGCTTGGGAGTGGTTGTAGTGTCACGACGAGTCTAAAACTTACCAAATCCGATACTAATGAAGCACAACTTTGAAATACTATAGGAGTATTTTAGCTAGAGCCTAAATCAGTGTAGAGATTCATTCCAAGTGTTTCTACTTATTCCTTTTCTAGCTACAGTTCAGTTATATTGGTAGCCTTTCTTTGTATATCGCTTAGTAGAACACGTTGATTATCAGGTTGTGATATGTCTTTTTTCATATCGCTTGATTCTAGGGGACTTACCATCCTCTTCTTCTTGATTCTTTTAGAATAAGATGTCTCCGAAGAAGAGAACCAATAGAAAGAACAACAATCCCCAGACAGATCCGACGCCACCACTTCCTCAGTTCGATCCTGCCATGTTCCAGGCAACAGTTACAACCACTGTGGCTACCACATTGTCACACATTAATTATGGCGGCTCTAGCAAGTCGGGAAGTGGTACCCATCCCCTTCACCTTGATGGAGGTCAGGGACATAAGAAGGAATGTTCCTAGAAAGATTTCATGAATGTGAAGCTAAAATTCTTCGATGACAATGGAGGTGTCATTGCCCTCACTTGTTGGTTCAAGAAGATCGAATCAATTTTCGAGATCTGTGCGTGCCCCGAGGCAAGCAAGGTGAATTTTGCCGCATGCACCTTCACTGATAGAGCCCTGACTTGGTGGAATAGCCGAGTCAAATCCCTAACTCTGTCGGTAGCAAATGCCATGGGTCGGGAGAATTTAAAAGAACTTATGCTTGCTGAGTACTGCCCAAGAGGAGAAATGCAGAAGTTGGAGCATGAGCTTTGGAACCTGAAGATGAAGGGTTTCGGCATTGCCACCTATACAATTAGATTCTATGATCTGGCTCTTCTCTGTCCGGGAATGGTCACCCTGGAAAGCAAGAAAATAGAAAGGTACATTTGGGGATTGATGCCTCCAAATCAAGGAAATGTTTTGGCTGCTAAACCTCTCACATTCGACAGTGCCAAGTGTTTAGCGCAAACTCTCATATATCATGGGGTTGATCTTGATGAAGGGGCAGCTGTTCCTGAATCACAAAAGGTGAGTGGTGGGAAGAAAATGTTTTGGAATAAGCGTAAGGGTCAGTCTTCGCAGGAGCCCTCCAAGAAACAAGTGGTGGTAGTTCATGCTGCTACCACTCCTGCCACTGTTCCTGCAACTCAAGCACCTTCCAATAGATATGTTGGTACTCTTCCAAGGTGCTATAAGTGTAACATTCATCATCACAGACCTTGTCGTGATTTACAATGCAACCGTTGTCGCAAGAAGCGGCACACAACTCGATATTTCAAGACACCAGCCCAACCAACCAATCAGGCTCCTGGAGCGGGGGTTGGTCAAGCCTGTTATGGCTATGGGGAAATCAGGCACTTCAAGAGGAATTGTATCAAGGCAACAACAGCTGGCAACACAGGGAGAGTGCTAGCTATGGGCTAGGAGGAGGCAGTTGTTGATCCCACCATTATTACGGGTATGCTCCTCCTTGACAACTCTTACACATGCATTCTTTTTGATTTTGGTGTGGAGAGAAGTTTTGTTAGTCATACATTGAAGCATCTACTCAAGCATAAACCCCAGCCTTTAACCGAAACATTCACCATTGAGATGGCGAACGGAAAGAAAGAGAGCACTAACGACGTATTCATCGGTTGTACCCTTACCCTAAACGACCATTCCTTTCCATTCGACCTTATGCCAGTTTCCATAAAAAGATTCAACATCCTCATCAACATGAATAGGTTGAGCCCCAATTGTGTTGATATCCTTTGTTATGAAAAAGCCATTTGCCTCAATCTTCCCTCTGGCGAAGCCCTCATTATTTATGGTGATAAAATCAGTTCAAACCTCCGTATCATTTTATGCATCAAAGCCCATAAATATTTGCGAAAGGAGTGCCATGCAATCCTAGCCCACGTTGTTAATGAGAAGCAGGAAGTTAAAGAACTTGAGAGCATCCCCAGACTCTGCAACTTTCCTGATGTCTTTCCCAAAGAGCTTCCCGGAATCCCACCCGAGCGCCAAGTCGAGTTCTGAGTCGACTTAATCCCCGGAGCTACCCCCGTAGCTAAATCCCCATACCATCTAGCGCCGACAGAAATGCAAGAGTTGTCCAACCAACTCAATGAGCTACTCAGCAAGGGATTCATCAGACCAAGTTCCTTACCATGGGGATCCCCAGTCTTATTTGTGAAAAAGAAGGATGGGTCCTTTTGGATGTGCATAGATTATCGTGAACTAAACAAACTCACCATCAAGAATCGCTATCCTCTTCCCCAAATCGACGACCTGTTCGATCAACTGCGAGGATCCAGTTACTTCTCAAAGATAGACCTAAGATCAGGGTACCATCAACTACGATTCCATGAGGGTGATGTTCCTAAGACAACATTTTGGACTCGACATGGTCACTATGAGTTTGTAGTGATGCCCTTTGGTCTAACCAATGCACCGGCAGTATTCATGGATCTGATGAATTGGTTGTGCCACCCTTTCCATGACATGTTCGTAATAGTGTTCATTGATGATATGCTTGTCTACTCTCCAAGTAAGGAAGATCATAGATAGCACTTGAGGCTAGTGCTAGAAACTCTAAGGGCGGAGAAACTTTATGCAAAATTTTCAAAGTGTGAATTCTGGATCAGAAAAGTAAGTTTCCCTGGTCACATGGTTAGTGAGAAAGGCATACATGTGGACCCTTCCAAAATCAAGGTGATTGAGAATTGGCCAGCAACGAAGACACCCACAGAAATCCGTCAATTCTTGGGTCTCGCTGGCTACTATCGCAGGTTTATCCATAATTTCACCAGGATTGCTATGCCTTTAACCACCCTAACTTAGAAAGGTGTACCCTTTACTTAGAGAGAAAAGTAAGACATTACATTCCAAAAATTGAAGCAGTCCTTATGCAGCGCACCTATCTTGTCTTTGCCTGAGGGGACGGAGGACTGCGTTCTCTTCTGTGATGCATCCAATCAGGGCCTAGGCTGTGTGCTCATGCAACGAGGAAAGGTTATTGCCTATTCCTCAAGACAGCTGAAAGCATACGAAGTCAATTATACAACTCACGATTTAGATTTGGGAGTAGTGGTCTCTGCATTAAAGATTTGGACACATTATCTCTACGGAACCAAGTGTACTGTCTTCACCGACCATAAGAGCTTACAACACATTTTCGATCAGAAGGAATTGAACATGAGGCAACAACAATGGGTGGAGCTACTAAATGATTATGAGTTTGAGATACACTATCATCCAGGCAAGGACAATGTGGTAGCAGATGCCCTCAACCGTAAAGAGTACTCTAGTCGTAGAGTGAAGGCACTGACTATGACCATCCATTCCCATCTATCCACTCAGATCAGAGAGGCTTAGCTGGAAGCCTTGAAGCCAGAGAACATGCCGAAAGAAGCTTTGAGGGGAATGAAAAAGCATTTAGAGACTAGGGGAGATGGAGTTTACTATTTCATGAACCGGATCTGGACCCTAAAGTTCGGTGGTTACAGGGAGGTTTTCATGAACGAAGCTCACAAGACTAGATACTCTGTTCATCTAGGTTCGGATAAGATGTACCTGGATCTCAAATAGCTCTATTGGTGGCCAAACATAAAAGTAGAGATCACTACTTTCATGGGCAAGTGCTTGACTTGCGCCAAGGTGAAAGTGGAATATCAAAAGCCCTCAAGTCTACTTCAGCAGCCATAAATACCTGAGTTGAAGTAGGAAAGGATTATGATGAATTTCATCACTAAGTTGCCCAAGTCTCTGAGTGGATACGATACCATCTGGGTAATTGTCAATCGATTGACTAAATCCGCCCACTTCCTGCCAGTCAAAGAAACATTCATGATGCAAAGACTTACACGAATCTACATTCAAGAGATAGTTCGTATGCATAGTGTACATGTGTCCATTATCTCTGATCGGGTTAGTAGATTCATCTCGAGATTTTGGCAATCACTACAGAAGGCTCTTGGAAATTAGTTGGATATGAGCACAACTTACCATCCTAAAACCGATGGGCAGAGTGAGAGAACTATTTAGACATTGGAATACATGTTGAGAGCATGTGACAAAGACTTTGGTAAGTCATGGGACACCCATTTTCCCTTGGTCGAGTTCTCCTACAACAACAGCTATCATACTAGCATCAACGTTGCGCCGTTTGATGTCCTCTATGGCCGTAAGTGCAGATCCCCTCTGTGCTGGGCTGAGGTGGGTGACACATAGTTAGATAGAGGTTAAGTTCCCAATAGCTCTCTCCCTCTCCTAAAAATCATCCGTGAAACCACAAAAAAGATCGTACAATTCCAGGAACGACTAAAAGCTTCAAGATATAGACAAACGAGCTACACCGATAAGACACAAAAACCCTTGGAGTTCCAGGTTTGTGACCATGTTCTATTGAAGGTCTCACCTTGGAAAGGCCTAATACGCTTTGGAAAGCATGGAAAGCTGAATATGAGATACATAAGACCATTCAAGATCATTGCTAGGATCGGTCCCGTAGCATACACACTTCGTTTACCCCAAGAGCTTAACAATATTCATCCCGTCTTCCACGTCTCGAACCTTAAAAAGTGTACATTCAACAATACTCTTGTGATCCCTCTTGATGAGATCGAGATCAATGAGAACCTGTACTTCATGGAAGAACCAGTCGAAATCATTGATCGGGAAATCAAACGACCGAAACAAAGTCGCATACCGATAGTGAAGGTTCGCTAGAATGCCAAGCAGGGACCTGAATTCACTTGGGAGCGCGGAGATCAAATGAAACAGAAGCATCCTCATATTTTTCTGAGTCCATGATTTATATTCTATGCTTGAATTTTGGGACGAAATTCCCTCTATCGGGGGGATGATGTGACAACCTGAACATTTTTCTGTTAAAGTTACCCGTTTTCTGTTAAATAAATTTCACATTTTTATTTGTTCCGTTAAATTTATATGGTTTGGAAAACCATTTAAGTTTTATATAATTAAATTTATATATGAGTCAAAACCCAAAATCGCACGAAACATCCGAGTTTCCTTCGAAAAATCAACAGTTTCCGGCCTGACTCGTGTTCACGGGCATGAACCCGATCACGACCGTAAACCCGTTCATGGCTGTAAACTAGTTCACGGTTGGCGGACACCACCACCGACCATGAACCCCTATATATACGTGATTACTACCCTCATTTACACATTTCTGGTCGAGAACTCCCCCATTCTCTCTCTAACTTCTCAACCGCAAACACCAAAATACCCTCTTTTCTTCAAAAAATCATCATGAATCACCTTTAGACGTTATTGAGGAACATGTAAAATGTGTTTTTTGTCGGATCAAGCATAGCTATTATTGAGTTCACCACCGAGAACCCTTCAAATCTTCAAACCTTCAAGGACCTCAAACCATTCACGGCCGTAAATCCTTCAAGGGGTTGTTCACGGCCATAAACTTCTTCACGACCGTAAACCCTCCCCAAGTGGCGAACTTGACTGAAAACCTACTTTCCCCGATTCAATAAAGTTCCGGTAACATTTCTAAACCAAAAGCAAGTATTTTCCAACACTATAGATAATGGTTTTGCTAATAAAATACATTTATGTAGTTAATTGTTATTAGTATCCCGTTAAATGTTGCATACATCAATCTGAGGGTCTTCATTTCAGTTTCATTGTTCGAAATTTCACGCAACCAACAGTGATTTCATACCCCTATACTTTATGATTTTAATGTTTTTAGGGGGAGAATACAAGCCAAACACAATTACTTTGTGAATTTATACAAAAGAATTTCTAAGCACTTAAAACTGATGCAATGAATATAGTCAAATGGTTTCCACTTTTCATAGAATACTTAGATATTTTATCCCTTTTTGGATTATGCTGAGTATAAGGGACATTTTCGACTTACTGCCAAATTGCATAGTTTTCAGATCAATTCATGAACCGGATACATAATATTCATGCAAACTATAATAGGTATAGTTTGGGGTTTCAAGATACAACATTTCAATACACTTTATACATTGTTAAACATATAAAATATGACCGACTTAGTTTATGATATTATCGGGTAACAAGGATACTTTATTACATAATTATTTAAGTATAATTATTACTCTATAAAGTATACACACGGATAAATACAATAGATCAATATGGAACTATATGTGAACAAGATTATGTAGAATTGTCAGACCCTACTTCAAAACGGTACCTTTTGGTGTACTGAACTAAATCCTATCATATTATAACCATAGTCTCCTAGAGGGAGAGCGTGAGATTTGTGAATAGATATATTCGGGACTCACAATCCCACACCTGAACTGCTAGCTACAATTAGTCAGACATGCCTGGGGTGACAAATGTCATATATCCGACACTTGAAGAACATCGTAAAGGTCTCTAGGTCATATCAAGCATGGTTATACGACTCACAATAGTATAAACTAAAATCTGTTTACGGGATTTCATTCTTCATTAGTTTTATTTTAATTCATAGAACAAGTATACACTACTAGAGGATTCCAGGGGATACAATACCTGGTTTTATTTCAAGTAATGAAACTGTTATACATACTGGTGGTAACCAGGGTTTTCAAACAGAATATTCTATACATTAATAGTGATAGCCAACGTTTTCATACAAAGGGTTTTTCATTCAAAACAACGATATACTATAAAGTTGGTTGTAACCAGGGTTTTCAAAAAGAACATTATATATATATAACTGGTGATAGCCAGGGTTTTCATACAAAGAGTTTTTCATTCAAAACAATGATATACAATACAACTGGTGGTAACCAGGCATACAAATTAATACATTATACACTACCACAGAACACAGTAACAAACATATATGTTAGAAAATATTGGATTTTCTTGGGAAGCATACAAATATTTTTACTGAATTCAATGATAGGTTTTCACTACAAAAATATACTTATGAACTCACTAGCTTAATGCTGATACTCTTTCAAAATCGCTTGTATTCTCAAGAAATCAGTAGATAGGTACTCTTGCAGGCTTTTGAGAAGACGGAGCGTATAGAGTCACGTATTCTATATTTTCTTATTGTTTTGATGTATATGAATATGAATCAAACAGATGTAAATACCTTTTTACATATATATTCAGTGTAATGGTTGTTTTTACTTTGATTACTATGACACAATTATTGTGATACAATACATGACGTCCTCCACCCCTGAACGTTTCTGTTGTTTTGGTTTGGGGTTGTGACAAATACCACCGTCCCCAACTCCATATCATGTGTAGGGTATCTTGTCTCATGTGGATTCAGCTGCCGCAATGCGTAGGCTATCACTCGTCCTCTTTTCATGAGGACTGCCCCCAAACCTGTGATGGATGCATCACAGAACACCACAAAATCCTCAACTCCCTCCGGGAGAGTCAAAACTGGAGCCTCGCACAAACGCTGACAGAGGGTCTCAAACGCCCTCTGCTGCTCAGGGCCGCACTGGAAATCCACCCCTTTCCTCATCAGACGAGTGAGGGGTACTTCAATCTTGGAGAAATCTCGTATGAATCCTTGGTAATATCCTGCTAATCCCAGAAAACTCCCGATGTCTGAAGGAGATCTCAGTACCTCCCACTGCATGACTGCCTTGATTTTGGTCGGGTCAACCAAAATCTCGTCTTGGTTAACGAGATGTCTGAGGAACTGGACCTATCGTAAACAAAACTTACACTTAGAGAACTTGGCATACAGCCGTTCTCATCTCAGAACTCCCAATAACTCCCTTAGGTGCTCCTCGTGCTATTCTCAGGTCTTGGATACACCAAGATATAATCTATAAACACAATAACCAAGCGATCAAGCATCGGTTTGCAAACCCGATTCATCAAGTCCATAAATATTGCTGGCGCGTTGGTGAGCCCAAACAGCATCAACTCATAATGTCCATAAAGGGTCCAAAACGCGGTCTTATCCATGTCCTACTCTCTGACCCTGACCTGATGATACCCATGTTGGATAACGTGTCTACGTCCATAACTATTTTTGGTATGTACTTGACCCGGTTTGGCATGGTCCATTTGGGTTGCATGACATGATGCATTTGGATAGACTAAAATGAGAGAAATAACACTTAAGGTTTATTAATATATTATAAGTTCTAATATATTTATAATATTATTTAATTATTATTGATCAAGAATTAATTGGGAATTAATTAAGTGATCAAAAGGAGACTAATTAAAGATATCGGTTGATTGTGTAAATCATCCATACTTATATAGCGGGCTAATACTTCATGGACTATCAAGTTGGGCTTAAACCCATAGGATTCTCCATGGATGCTCCATTATATTTATAGAACCCATGGGTTATGGAAACAAAAAGTCATGACAATTAGGATTTACATGGTGTAACACTAATTGTAACATACTATATAAGCTTCATGTTCTTCACCAAAATCGGCCACTAAGATATACAAGTGAGGGCTAGCGGTTATCTAAGTGTTCTTCATTTCTTTATAAGTTCTTCCAAGTGCATTTGGTGTTGTGTGAGACATTTGAGGCATCACACTTGAGGTGGTAGGCTCAGGTTTTCAAGGAATCCAAACTACTACAATGTATGTTTTCTTGCCTAGTTTTATGTTTAAATGTTCCCCATGTATGCTAGATAGGATATAAACCTTGGAAATCAAATTTGCATGTATCATAGTAAAACATAGATCCAAGGTTTCTAGTGTTGCATGTACACCTTAGGAGTGTTAGAATGCTCAAAATCCTTCAGTGGTATCAGACTAGGCTTGTTTGCTTGATATTTGATGCAAAAATGTGAAAAAATTTGAAAATCTTGCTATCTGGACAGTGGACTCGTCGAGTCCATGGGGGGACTGGACGAGTCCAAATACAAATTCATCCTACTCATCGAGTAGGTTTATGCACTCGACGAGTAGGAGCCTCTGACTACAGATTTTCGACTTTTGTTGCTGGAAATGGACTAGAAACATTGCCCTAAACTATTTTGGTGTTTTAAAACTCGTTTTAGATGGTGTAATGGTTGTTCTAATCCATTTACAATGGCTAATATCAAATTTTCATGTTTATATGTGTTCATATGTTCTTGAAATATTGATAGGAATATTCATGTTCTTATGAGTTCTTGGTAGATCATAGGAATTACTTGTTAAAATTGTTTAATGTTTAATTCATGATCATTATGTGTTTTAATGGAATCCATAATTTGTCCTCATGTTATGGATTACGAAAATTATTTTTTTTAAGTCCATTAAAGAAACACATAGGTTACATAAAATGAAAAGTCACTCATTTTATTACATCATTAACTCATAAGTTATGAAAGATGAAAAGTTTTATAAAGTTACAAAACTTGCCCTCAAGTTTTGGAACATGTAAGGTAACTTTAAAAACTTTAGTTCCAAACCCTAGAATTTTAAAAGTTAAAATTCAACCGTTATACTTTATAATATTATATGTTAATAATATATATATATATATATATATATATATATATATATATATATATATATATATATATGTATGTATGTATAAGATCAAGTCGTTGTGCCGTTAGTAGGCCTCATCCACGAAGTCGGTCTATAAGGGGGTAGAAGGCTGTTGCCAATAAAATGGCAGCTTAATGGGTGTCCACTCTCACCCACGGCTTCCTTGACTGTTGGAGGGTCGTTAGCCGAACGAGTAGGACAATGACTTTAATCCTCATTAGAAGTATAATGATACTAAAGTAACTTAATGTTTTCTGAATTCTCAATCTTAGTTACTTTAGGAAAATGTGAATAAGGTGCTAAGCCATGAAATTACACTTTGCACTTTGTTTAAGTCGTTAGTGGAGCGTGTGTGGTTAACCAGCACACTAACTTGGACTTTATAAGGTAGGCAAAGGGTAACTTAATGTTTATCATAGTATTGATGGAGCGTGTGTGGTTAACCGACACATCAATTGAGGGGTAAATATTAAGGGTACCAAGTAATTTTCATGGTTACTTCACACCTTGTTTTGTGATCCTCGGCATCCCAGTCACAAAACTTGAAGGGCACACTTGAGATTGAAACATGCCATTGAAAAGTTCAATGAATCTCAAAGAATGTAGGAGTTTCAAAACCAATTAAACCTAATATTTTATTTTGTTTTTCATGGTGGAAATTGGTGAATCATCATTCACCTACCTTCAAATATTTTATAGCTAAGATTACGACATCCATCTTCTAAGTTATAAAATATTATCTTGGGTCCTAGACATAATATTACATTTGGGTGTTTATTAAGGACTATTTTTATATCTAATCTAAACTTGTCTTTCTTCTTCTTCAGATGTCTTCAAACATTTCTTCTTTTGGCTCAAACCCTACCGGCTCTTTCTCTCTCATGAACCTTTGTGGTAGAGTCATATTCGATGGTCCCAACTTTATGGATTGGATCCAGAACATCAAGATGGTCACTTGCAACGAGGACAAGGAATATGTCCTCGACAAGGAGCTAAAGAAAATTGATGAGTCAACTGCTACTCCTGAGGAGATTGCTGAATTCCGGACTCATGAGAGAGATGCCATGAAAGTGGCTTGTATCATGATGGCCACGATGACAGCTGAGCTCTGAAATTCCTACTGCGGCCCCTGTCTTGGCAATCGGGCAAGGCAAAGGGAAGAAGAGGAAGAGCCCCTCGAAGGGCACCAAGGGAAAGTCCATTGAAGGCTCCTCTTCAAATGGAACCAAGAAATTTTTCGTCACTCCTTCTGCAAACCCTAAAGAGGCTGAATTTTTCTATTGCCACGAAAAGTCACACTGGAAGCGAAACTGCCCAAAGTATTTTCAATATGTGAAGGATGGGAAACTGAAACCTAACCATGCAGGTATTTACACTATATTGTCTAATAACTCACCCCATTCTAATTCTTGGGTCCTTGATACCGGTTGTGGTATTCATATTTGTTCTGACTTGTAGGGACTAAGAAGAAGTGAGGATGTGTAGCATGCGAAGATAAGCTTAATCACGGGGAAAAGGAAAGCATCACCTATCACCAAGATTGGAGTTTATACTTTGTTGCTAAGTAGTGGGTTAACATTAGATTTGAGTAAATGTTGTTACTCGTCTAAAATGGCGAGGAATATTATTTCTTTTTATGCTTTGTACAAAAAAGGGTTTACCTTTTCTTTTGATAATGAATACGGTAGTATTAATGCTCTCGTTAATAATGCTCTTTATTTTAAAGCATTACCATGTGATGATGTGTATGAAGCTGTGTCGGTTGTAGATAACCTAGGAAATAATATGTTGTGTATTTATTCTTCCACTAACTTGGATAAAGCATCATTGTGGCATTGTCATCTTGGACATGTAAACAAGAAATGCATAGGCCAACTCCAAAAGGATGGAGTCTTGGATTCATTTAACCTAAAGTTAGATGATAGTTGTGAATCTTGTCTACTTGGAAAAATAACAAAATCACCCTTCAATGGTACTTGTGCTAGGGGTGAAGGTTTGTTTGATCTGGTACACACAGATGTGTGTGGACCCTTCAGAGCCGCCACAAGGGATGCTAATCGGTTATATGTGACTTTTACTGATGATTTTAGTAGATATGGATATGTCTACTTGATCAAGCATAATTCAGATACCTTTGAAAAGTTCAAAGAGTTTAAGCATGAAGTAGAGAATCAATTGGGCAGGAACATTAAGATGCTTCGATCTGATCGAGGTGGTAAGTATCTTAGTATAGAGTTCCTTGACTATCTTAAGGAGTGTGGGATGGTCTCACAATTGACACCTCCCAGGACACCACAACTTAATGGTGTGGCTGAGAGGTGTAATCGGACCTTGTTGCACATGGATCGTTCCATGATGAGTCGAGCTTCACTATCAATCTCATTTTGGGGGTATACCTTGGAGACTGCCGCTCATATTCTTAATCTAGTCCCTACCAAAATGGTTGCCAAAACACCTCATGAGATGTGGACTGGAAAAGTTCCAAATCTAGACCACATCAAGATTTGGGGTTGCGAGGCTTAAATGAGGAACGAGACTCTCGATAAGTTTGAACCTCGAAGTGTGTCACACCCCAAAACCAAGAACGGCGGAAACGTTCTGGGGCGGAGGACGTCATGTAAGGTAATCACAACACAGTAAATGTAAATAGGCAAACAACATCATCCATTGCATTAAATATATCAATTTAATACATGTGTGTTCTGTACAGTTTTAGACACCAAAAATATAACGTAAATCAAAATAACAAAATGATGAGTCTTGAGTATGCTCCATCATCTCAAAAGCTGGCATCGGTACCTGTCTACTGATGACCTGAGAATACAAGTTATTTTGAAAGAGTTTATCAGCATTAAGCTGGTGAGTTCATAAGTATTTTAGTGTCAATGTTCATTGTCAAAAAGTTTGAACTTGTCCCAATGTATAAGTTGTAAAAATGTAAATAAATGTTTAAAAGTATTTGCAAAAGTTTGAATCTCTCAGAAAATCCTATATTTTCTATAATAGTAACCTTCTACCCAGGCTTAACTGTTTTGTAAACTCGTATGTTGTAAAAGTGTGTGATTACCCAAGTATAACTATCATTTGATAAAATATAGTTTGTACATTAATGCTTAAGTGAGGTTATCACCAAAATATGTAATGGGTAAATCATTGTAGTACTGTAGTTTTGTATAATAAGAACTACTGTTGTACTAATTACTACTACCTTAAACCGGATTTATATTAAGGTATAATGTGATAATTGCACCATACTATCGACTGATAACAACGACATAAAGAACGGTCGTAATAACGGAATGACGTTTGGCACCCGCAGACCTGCAGGTCCGGCTGTAGCTAGCAGCAAGGTGTAGGATAGTCAATCCAGTATAGATCTATACGCAAACTCAACGCTCTCCCTCCAAGAGAATTCTGGCTACAACTCGGGCCATGACATTTAAGGCATGCTCCGATACAGTGGATCACATTTGTTATCGTGTTCTTGCATGTGTGATGAAATGTTTCTTGTTCTAGTATAGTTATATATGTTCTCGTAGTATAGTTGTATATATTCCCTTCCTAGTATAGACTCATGAATGAACTGACTCATTGATCTAGCAGTTGTAATAGTGTGTTTCTGTGTTACCCCGATGGTAACTTGTTAACAGTGTGTTTAGTACGTATGATTATGGAAGTACTTTTATGTCTATATATGTATATTTGATATATAATTAATATGGAAACGACCTTCGGATGGTCATCCAAAATCCTATCAGACCACATCCAAATCGAGGAAAAGGAAACAAGGTGGATAGCCTTCCTAAGCCCTTTAACCATTATTTATACGTCTATACATATACGGGCATGAAATTTGTAATTTAAAAACATAAATAAGTGTTTATAAGACATTTGAAACATAAGTATATTTTATTAAAGAAAGATTGACTTGATGTCAATCTATAAAACAATTTGAAGGCGTAGATTTGATTAAAACAGTTTAAGTATAAGGAACATTTGTTTAAATCACAGTTGCAGTGTAAATTCGAAAAGTAAATGGGTTTGGAAAACATTTAGAAGTAAAACAGTTTGATATATAGTTTGAATAGTGATAAAACCACTGATTTCCCTAGTTATTAATCACATGTGATTAGAGCAATCATATGTGATTGAAACAATAACTATAAGTATTTAACTTGTATTCCCCCCTTTGAAAGCATATAAACGCATTTAGAATATTTAACAGGTTGATTAAGGGGTATGAAACTCACTTGATTGATTGAAGAAAGCGGGATGGAAAACCGGGCAGAGTTTCGTCTCAGAAAACGGATTTTTTTTTCGGGATCCTCGGGAATCTCGGGAGTAAAATCGACCCTCGGGACTTGAGCAAAAAGACCAGAGCTTCGGGTTATAACGGGCACGGAAAACGAGACAAAGTTGTGAGAGAGAGAAGAGAAATGAGCAACATTTTCGGAAAGCCTCGCATCCTATTTATAGGAAGGCTGAACCGCCTCCGAACGCGGGGCGTACGCTCGTACGCAGCGCGTACGCGTACGTCATGCATGACCGAAGCCTCGACTGCCTCGGTTCGGATGGGACGGGTTGCTGGGTACGCGGGTCGGATGGGACGCCGGGTCGGATGGGACGTCGGGTCGGACGGGTCGGAGCTTCGGACGGGTCGGACGGGTTAGAACTCTTCGGATAGTGCGACGTGGACGATCCGAGACCCTCGATCTCAGTACGCGGGGCGTACGAAGGTACGCAGGGCGTACTTCGGTCCAATCCGATGACTCCCCTTCGGATATTACCGGGAATATATAATTAAATTCTTATTTATTTTAAATAAACTTCAAAAATTCATATCTCTCTCATACGAACTCCGTTTTTGACGTTCTTTATATCCGCGCGAAGGTGAGACCATGATCTACGACTTTCGTTTAGATTCCGTTGGCTAATTCCGAAATTATTTTTAATATTTATTTATTTAAAATGACGTGATTAAGGAATTTCTTCAAAAAATCATAACTTCCTCATCCGAGGTCAGATTTGGACGTTCTTTTTATGTACGCAAACCTTGATATGATACCTATTACTTTATTTAATCCGAATAAGATTTTAGGAAAGTTACATTTTGACTTAAACTTGATCGGTTTTACATTACATTGACTCGAAATATCGGGTTGTCACATCATCCCCCCGTTAGAAGGAATTTCGTCCCGAAATTAGAATTTTAAGCAAGCTAGAATTTACAAATAACTAAGCAAAAAGGTGAGGGTATTTCAGTTTCATCTGATCCTCACGTTCCCAAGTGAATTCTGGTCCTCGCTTGGCATTCCAGCGAACCTTCACGATAGGGATACGGCTTTGCTTTGTCTGCTTGACCTCACGGTCCATGATCTCTATAGGTTCTTCCACGAAGTTGAGGCTCTCGTTGATTTCGATCTCGTCGAGTGGGATTACAAGAGTCTCGTCGGAGAGACACTTTTTCAAGTTAGATACGTGGAATGTAGAATGTACGTTACGAAGTGCGTCTGGTAGTTCGAGTTTGTAAGCTACGGGGCCGACTCTTGCAAGAATCTCGAAAGGCCCTATGTACCTCGGATTAAGATTCCCACGCTTGCCGAAGCGTATCAAGCCCTTCCAGGGTGAGACTTTGAGGAGGACTCGGTCTCCCACCTGAAATTCCAAAGGTTTCCTTCGTTTATCAGCGTAGCTCTTCTGTCGGTCTCTGGAGGCTTTCAATCGTTCACGGATCTGAACGATTTTCTCTGTTGTTTCCCGAATGATCTCCGGACCGGTGAGAGTACTGTCGGAAGTTTGCCCCCTGGCTAATTGGGTATCACCCACCTCAGCCCAGCACAGAGGGGATCTGCACTTACGGCCGTAGAGAGCTTCAAATGGAGCAGCCTTGATGCTCGTGTGATAACTGTTATTATAGGAAAACTCGACAAGGGGTAAATGAGTATCCCATGCCTTCCCAAAGTCTATCACGCAGGCTCGCAACATATCTTCTAGAGTTTGGATGGTCCTCTCACTTTGTCCGTCGGTCTGAGGATGGTAGGCTGTGCTCATGTCCAGCCTTGTTCCTAGGGAATGTTGTAGTGATTGCCAAAATCTTGAGGTGAACCTACTATCTCTATCGGAGATAATGGACATAGGTACACCATGTAGCCGTACGATTTCCCTAATGTATGTTCTCGTAAGCTTCTCCATCTTGTCGGTTTCTTTGATAGGCAGGAAGTGTGCAGACTTGGTCAATCTATCAACGATGACCCATATGGTGTCAAGTCCACCCGTTGTCTTGGGCAACTTGGTTATGAAATCCATAGTGATCCGCTCCCACTTCCATTCCGGGATCTCTGGTTGCTGCAATAAACCAGAGGGCTTCTGGTACTCGACCTTAACCTTTGCGCAAGTAAGGCATTTACTTACGAAGGTAGCAATCTCTGCTTTCATATTAGGCCACCAGTATAGCTTCTTAAGATCCAGATACATCTTATCTGAACCTGGGTGGACGGAATACCGAGTGTTGTGCGCCTCGGTCATGACCAAGTCTCGGAAGCCACCATGCTTCGGTGTCCAGATCCGGTTCATGAAATATAAAGCTCCGTCACCCTTGGCTTCTAAATTCTTGTCCATTCCTCTAAGGGATTCACTTGACACATTTTCAGATTTCATGGCCTCAAGTTGAGCCGCCTGAATTTGTTTAGTCAGGTGTGAATGGATGGTTATTGATAATGACTTGACTTTGCGACCAGAATATTCCTTCCGACTTAGGGCGTCTGCTACTACGTTGGCTTTACCCGGATGATAACGAATATCGCATTCGTAATCACTGAGTAGCTCGACCCATCGTCGTTGTCTCATGTTGAGCTCCTTCTGATCGAAAATGTGTTGTAAACTTTTGTGGTCGGTAAAGATAGTGCTCTTCGTTCCATACAAGTAATGTCTCCAGATCTTCAGAGCAAACACTACTGCTCCTAGTTCAAGATCGTGGGTCGTGTAGTTAACCTCGTGTGTCTTCAATTGTCTTGAGGCGTAGGCGATGACCTTACCTCGCTGCATCAGAACACATCCGAGTCCTTGGTTTGATGAATCGCAATAAACTACGAAGTCTTCTATTCCTTCGGGAAGGGATAGTATTGGTGCGGTGCACAAGGCTCGTTTGAGCGTTTGGAACGCTCTTTCTTGTTTCTCTTCCCAGTCAAAGGCCACACCTTTCTGGGTTAGGGTTGTAAGAGGCTTCGCTATTCGTGAGAAGTTCTGAATGAACCTGCGGTAGTAGCCAGCGAGACCTAGAAATTGATGAATTTCTGTAGGCGTCTTCGGTGCTGACCAGTTCTCGATGGCCTTAATTTTGGATGGGTCCACGTGGATTCCCTCTTCGCTTACCACGTGTCCTAAGAATTCGACTCTTCGGATCCAAAATTCACATTTCGAGAACTTCGCATAAAGTTTCTCCTTTCGTAAAGTCCCTAGAACTTGTCGCAGATGATCGCCATGTTCTTTCTTACTTCGGGAGTAGATTAGGATGTCGTCAATAAAAACGATGACGAACTGATCCAAGTAGGGTCGGCATACTCTATTCATCAGATCCATGAAGACTGCGGGCGCATTGGTCAATCCGAATGGCATCACCACGAACTCGTAATGTCCGTAACGAGTTCGGAAAGCGGTCTTCGGCACATCCTCCTCTAGCACTCGTAACTGGTGATATCCGGATCTCAGATCAATCTTGGAAAAATAGTTCGCCCCTTGCAGTTGGTCGAATAGATCATCTATGCGTGGTAGAGGATAACGATTCTTGACCGTCAGTTTGTTGAGTTCTCTGTAGTCAATACACATACGGAAGGATCCGTCCTTCTTCTTAACAAACAAGACCGGTGCTCCCCAAGGTGAGAAACTTGGCCTTATAAAGCCCTTGCTGAGCAGTTCGTTAAGTTGACCAGAGAGTTCTTGCATTTCGGCTGGTGCTAAACGGTAGCGCGACTTGGCTACTGGGGTAGCTCCTGGGACTAAGTCGATTCTGAACTCGACTTGTCGTTGCGGAGGTAATCCGGGTAGTTCTTCTGGGAAAACGTCGGGAAAGTCGCTCACTACTGGGAGGTTCTTTAGTTCTTTCGTTTCTAGGTTCGTGTCGACGACGTGAGCAAGGAATGCGTGGTATTCCTTACGCAGGTATTTCTGTGCTTGAATACTTGATATGATGCGAAGACTTGCACCGGGTTTGTCGCCATAGACTATAAGAGTTTCGCTAGACGGAAGGTTTAGACGGACTGCTTTCTCGAAGCACATGATGTCGGCACGATGAAGGCTTAACCAGTCCATGCCAATGATGACGTCGAAACTTTTTATTGAGACTGGCATGAGGTCGATTGGAAATGAATGGTTGTCTAGAGTTAGGGTACAACCTAAGTATATGCTACTCGTATTTTCAGTTTTTCCATTAGCCATTTCTACTGTGAATAGTTCTTTGAGAGCGTGCGGTGGTTGATTAAGCATGCGAGCAAATTTATGGTTTACGAAGCTTCGCTCCGCTCCACTATCGAATAGAATGCATGCATAGGAGTTATCGAGGAGGAACGTACCGGTCACCACTGTCGGGTCAGCAACTGCTTCCCCGTGGCCAATAGCTAGTACCCTCCCTGCTCCTCCAGCATTCCTCGCTTTGGGGCAGTCCCTCTTAAAGTGGCCTGCTTCGCCACATCCATAGCAGGTTGGGCTCGCGCCAGAGCCAGGGACTTGGTTGATAGGTTGTGCCGGGAATTTACAGAATCGGACGGTGTGTCCTTTCCTGTTGCAGTTAGAGCACTGCAATTCACGGCAGGGGCCGTTGTGGTGGTAGCTGCATTTGGTGCACTTGGGCGAACTTCCAGCATACCGACTCACCGGAGCAGTAGTAGCAGCAGTAGGGGTTACTGCGGCATGAATTGCCACCAATTGCTGCTTTTTGGCAGCCTGATGCTTCTTCCTTTCATCCCAGGATTTCTGCTTAGTATCGGCGGGTTTGGAGGGTTCCGGGATGGCTAGGGTGGTTGTGGTTGCAGAGGTTTTGACTCCATGGTCAATGAGTCGTTGCGCCAATCGTTTGGCACTGTCGAAGGTAGCGGGGTTTGACGCTAGCACATTCCCCTGATACGGAGGCACTAGTCCCCATATGTACCTCTCGATCTTCTTCCCCTCGGTAGGAACCATATTGGGGCAGAGGGCCACCAGCTCGCTGAATCGGGCAGTATAAACGACCACATTGGTGCCCTTCATTGACAGGTTCCAGAGTTCCTGCTCCAGTTTCTGGATCTCGCCCCTCGGGCAGTATTCCTCAGTCATGAGGTCTTTCATTGTTTCCCAGCCCATGTCGTTGGCTACGACGAGAGTTAGGGCTTTGACGTGGCCGTTCCACCACGTTAGGGCTTTACCCTCAAAGGTGCAGGCGGCATATTTCACCTTGCACGCAGCAGGGCATGAACAGATTTCGAAGACTGATTCAGTCTTCTCGAACCATTGCGAGAGGGCAATGACTCCGCCGGTGCCATAGAAAGGCTTCGGCTTGCAGTTTGTAAAATCCTTGTAAGAGCACTCCCTTGAGCGCACAGGGATTTCGATCGGAATAGATTCCACAGGGGTTCCACCTCTGCTGGCATCAGAAGAGTGATACTGAGCCATGGCAGTTGCCACTGCTGCAGCTACAACAGCATTCAGGGCTACAGTATCGATGACCGGAGGCGGAGGAGGTGGAGGTGCAGGATTATTCCTATTCCTGGGAGACTTGCGAGGAGGCATCCTTCAGCTGAAAGTTTAAAAAGATAAGAAAGATGGTAAGAATCAATTTGTAAGCAACGCGAGAGTGACACATGGACTAACTAAACATAGTCCAACAGTTGAAAGGGTGCTTGAAACCACAACAAGCATTATTAGAAAGCACAAGTGTATAGATTTTTCCCCAGATAGATAGATCTCAAAAATTTACTGGTATTACTGATGTAATAAGTTCAGGGAAAATCGACCTAACAGTAGGTCATACATCATACCATATAGAAAAGTTTGACAGTCCTTAGATTTCAAATTTGAGTACGGAAAGTTAGAAATATTTTACACACAAGTGCTACTTGGAGCACAGATGTTAAAGGCTATTCTTTAATTACAAGACGGAGATGTACTAGACATCAACCAACGACGATGGGAAAATCCCGGGCGAGTACTGCGGTCGGACACTTGACGAAACACCTCTTGAATGGGTCGATCCTAAGTCCTCTGACGAGCTCGAAGTTCTAATATTTCAGCTCGTGAGGCAGCCAACTGCTGCAGCAGGGTTTTATTTGTCCTCCGGGTCCGTTCCATGTCTTCTTCAAGACGGCGGATACTGACTGTGTTGACACCTGAGTCGGCATCAATCTCTATGACCCGGTCGACGGCTGCTCTACCTTGCTCGACAAATACGAGCTATTCTGCGGATAATGTCAGGCAGAGCTCGGTCAGTAGAGCCACCATCGCTGACGTTGTAAAAGGTTCGGTCCCCAAAGTATGGTAAGGGTTGACCCTGATCATCACTCCAGCGGTTCAGGTTGTTTTGCCCACATGGGTGTAGGACCTGGAAACGCTGGTCGAGGGTTGTTGTTCGGGGCTTGTCCTACAATCGGTAGGTTGTTGACTTCAGGCCCGGAGTCGGACCTATCTGAAAAGCCTTCTGCGAGGTGATCATCCAAAGGGATTGGACGATCAACTTCGGGCTATTCATAGATCCACCCGACATTGCCTTCATTGGGAAAGTACGGGTCGCCATGATGGATATCTAGCCATCAAGATCTATGCGAGAATAGAGGTATAAGAATATAGTATACGTGTAACTAGTAGCGCAAAATACTCCTATAGTATTTTAAGTTCTATTGATCTTCTTGTGGTATGGTTGGTAAGTTTTTAGACTTGTTAACCTATCACAACCATTCTAAGGCATGTGCTAATCACTCCTAGGATCAGCATAGTTGATCAGGCTATGCCATTCCCAGGACTGACCATACATCCCCGAGCTCACTTGTGATATTTAACAATCGTAATACTTTTGTTCTTGTCATTGTGACACTTATTTTAGTATGAATGCAGACTAGTATACTTAGTTAAATATTTTATTATTTAAAGTATAGACTCTTGGTCAGAGTTTAATCCCTAATGGGTTTATAGTTTAGTATATCTTTTATGGGTTGATATACTCAATTCACTATAAACAATGCTCTGATACCAATCTGTCACACCCCAAAACCAAGAACGGCGGAAACGTTCTGGGGCGGAGGACGTCATGTAAGGTAATCACAACACAGTAAATGTAAATAGGCAAACAACATCATCCATTGCATTAAATATATCAATTTAATACATGTGTGTTCTGTACAGTTTTAGACACCAAAAATATAACGTAAATCAAAATAACAAAATGATGAGTCTTGAGTATGCTCCATCATCTCAAAAGCTGGCATCGGTACCTGTCTACTGATGACCTGAGAATACAAGTTATTTTGAAAGAGTTTATCAGCATTAAGCTGGTGAGTTCATAAGTATTTTAGTGTCAATGTTCATTGTCAAAAAGTTTGAACTTGTCCCAATGTATAAGTTGTAAAAATGTAAATAAATGTTTAAAAGTATTTGCAAAAGTTTGAATCTCTCAGAAAATCCTATATTTTCTATAATAGTAACCTTCTACCCAGGCTTAACTGTTTTGTAAACTCGTATGTTGTAAAAGTGTGTGATTACCCAAGTATAACTATCATTTGATAAAATATAGTTTGTACATTAATGCTTAAGTGAGGTTATCACCAAAATATGTAATGGGTAAATCATTGTAGTACTGTAGTTTTGTATAATAAGAACTACTGTTGTACTAATTACTACTACCTTAAACCGGATTTATATTAAGGTATAATGTGATAATTGCACCATACTATCGACTGATAACAACGACATAAAGAACGGTCGTAATAACGGAATGACGTTTGGCACCCGCAGACCTGCAGGTCCGGCTGTAGCTAGCAGCAAGGTGTAGGATAGTCAATCCAGTATAGATCTATACGCAAACTCAACGCTCTCCCTCCAAGAGAATTCTGGCTACAACTCGGGCCATGACATTTAAGGCATGCTCCGATACAGTGGATCACATTTGTTATCGTGTTCTTGCATGTGTGATGAAATGTTTCTTGTTCTAGTATAGTTATATATGTTCTCGTAGTATAGTTGTATATATTCCCTTCCTAGTATAGACTCATGAATGAACTGACTCATTGATCTAGCAGTTGTAATAGTGTGTTTCTGTGTTACCCCGATGGTAACTTGTTAACAGTGTGTTTAGTACGTATGATTATGGAAGTACTTTTATGTCTATATATGTATATTTGATATATAATTAATATGGAAACGACCTTCGGATGGTCATCCAAAATCCTATCAGACCACATCCAAATCGAGGAAAAGGAAACAAGGTGGATAGCCTTCCTAAGCCCTTTAAACATTATTTATACGTCTATACATATACGGGCATGAAATTTGTAATTTAAAAACATAAATAAGTGTTTATAAGACATTTGAAACATAAGTATATTTTATTAAAGAAAGATTGACTTGATGTCAATCTATAAAACAATTTGAAGGCGTAGATTTGATTAAAACAGTTTAAGTATAAGGAACATTTGTTTAAATCACAGTTGCAGTGTAAATTCGAAAAGTAAATGGGTTTGGAAAACATTTAGAAGTAAAACAGTTTGATATATAGTTTGAATAGTGATAAAACCACTGATTTCCCTAGTTATTAATCACATGTGATTAGAGCAATCATATGTGATTGAAACAATAACTATAAGTATTTAACTTGTATTCCCCCCCTTTGAAAGCATATAAACGCATTTAGAATATTTAACAGGTTGATTAAGGGGTATGAAACTCACTTGATTGATTGAAGAAAGCGGGATGGAAAATCGGGCAGAGTTTCGTCTCAGAAAACGGATTTTTTTTTTCGGGATCCTCGGGAATCTCGGGAGTAAAATCGACCCTCGGGACTTGAGCAAAAAGACCAGAGCTTCGGGTTATAACGGGCACGAAAAACGAGACAAAGTTGTGAGAGAGAGAAGAGAAATGAGCAACATTTTCGGAAAGCCTCGCATCCTATTTATAGGAAGGCTGAACCGCCTCCGAACGCGGGGCGTACGCTCGTACGCAGCGCGTACGCGTACGTCATGCATGACCGAAGCCTCGACTGCCTCGGTTCGGATGGGACGGGTTGCTGGGTACGCGGGTCGGATGGGACGCCGGGTCGGATGGGACGTCGGGTCGGACGGGTCGGAGCTTCGGACGGGTCGGACGGGTTAGAACTCTTCGGATAGTGCGACGTGGACGATCCGAGACCCTCGATCTCAGTACGCGGGGCGTACGAAGGTACGCAGGGCGTACTTCGGTCCGATCCGATGACTCCCCTTCGGATATTACCGGGAATATATAATTAAATTCTTATTTATTTTAAATAAACTTCAAAAATTCATATCTCTCTCATACGAACTCCGTTTTTGACGTTCTTTATATCCGCGCGAAGGTGAGACCATGATCTACGACTTTCGTTTAGATTCCGTTGGCTAATTCCGAAATTATTTTTATTATTTATTTATTTAAAATGACGTGATTAAGGAATTTCTTCAAAAATTCATAACTTCCTCATCCGAGGTCAGATTTGGACGTTCTTTTTATGTACGCAAACCTTGATATGATACCTATTACTTTATTTAATCCGAATAAGATTTTAGGAAAGTTACATTTTGACTTAAACTTGATCGGTTTTACATTACATTGACTCGAAATATCGGGTTGTCACAAAGTGAGAGGTGTATTTTCATTGGCTATCCACAATAATCCTTCGATTACCTCTTCAACAGACCCAGTGATAATGTGGTCTTTGTAGCAAGGAGGGGCGTCTTTCGTGAGAGAGATTTCATAAGCCAAGGAAACAGTTGGAAGCAAATTGAACTTGAAGAAATTCAAGAGTCAAGTGGTGAACGAACCTCAAAACCTAGCAATCAATCTGAGGAGGAAACTCGTGTTGATCCAATTGACGAGTCTGTACCTCTGAGGCATTCTACGAGAGTTAGGAATGCACCTAAGCATTTCTATGGTTTCCATATTACTGCGTAAAGTGATACACTTATCAATGATAACACACTGATATGTTTGGATGAACCTAATAGCTACACGGAAGCCACGGAAGGCCCTGAGGCTGCTAAATGGAAAGAGGCTATAGACGACGAGATACAGTCCATGTATGGCAATCAAGTTTGGAACTTGGTTGACAATGTACCAGAATGTAAGATAATTGGGTGCAAATGGATCATCAAGAAGAAGACCGACATGGATGGTAATGTACACACTTATAAAGCGTGACTAGTTGCAAAGGGCTTTTCTCAAACTCCGAGAGTTGATTATGATGAGACCTTTTTACTAGTAGCAAAGATTACGTCTATTAGGGTTATGTTAGCCATTGTTGCATTTCATGATTATGAAATATGGCAAATGGATGTCAAAACCACTTTCCTTAATGGAAATTTGGCTGAGGATGTATACATGAGTCAGCCAGAGGGTTTTGTCAGCACAAAATACCCTAATGGAGTGAGTAAGCTTGAGAAATCCATCTACGGATTGAAACAAGCACCTCACAGATGGAATTTTTGTTTCGATGAGAAAGTCAAAGAGTTTGGCTTTTCGAGGAGCAAATATGAATCTTGTGTATATGTCAAGGCTAGTGGGAGTATAGTTAGCTTTTTGGTAATGTACGTGGATGACATACTACTCATGGGAAATGACATCCCAACTTTGCAGGAGGTTAATTCCTAGCTTGGGAAGTGTTTCGCTACAAAGGACCTTGGAGTAGCTACCTATATCCTAGGGATAAGAATTTTGAGAGACAGGAGTAAAAGACTAATTGGACTTAGTCAGAGTACTTACTTGGGCAAGGTGCTGAATATGTTCAGCATGCAGAATTCCAAGAAAGGAGAGTTACCAATCCAGAGTAACGCCAGACTGAGTAAGACTCAGATTCCGAGTACAGAGGCTGAGATAGCTGAGATGAGTCGAGTACCATATGCTTCTGATGTATGCTTGATCATGTATGCTATAATTTGTAGTTGTCCTGATGTGGCCTTCGCACTAAGCATGGTCAGCAGATATCAGGGGAAGCCTGGCAAGGCTCACTGGACTACGGTGAAGAACATTCTCAAGTACCTTCGGAGGACTAAGGATTGGGTCCTTACCTTCGGTGGGAGTGATGAGTTGAGAGTAGTAGGGTATAGTGATACTAGCTTCTAGACTGATAACGATAATTTTCGCTCTCAGTCAGGCTGGGTCTTTACCTTAAACGGAGGAGCAATAACTTGGAAAAGTTCCAAGTAAGAGACAATGGCTGATTCAACCTGCGAATCAGAGCATATAGTGGCAAGCGAGGCAGCAAAGGAGGCTATATGGCTAAAGAACTTCATTGGTGACCTTGGAGTTGTACCAGCTATAAAGGAGCCTATGGAAAATTTCTTTGATAGTGAAAGTGCAGTTACCTTAGCCAAGGATACAAGGGATCACGAGAGATCCAGACACATCGACAGAAAATATTATTTCATCAGACATCGAATAGAAGAAGGACTCCTCATGGCAAAGAGGGTATCATCAAATGAGAACCCAGTAGATCCCTTCACTAAGGGATTGAGTAGGGTTAAGCATCTCCAACATGTGAGGCACATAAGACTGAAGGATAATATTAGTTTTAGTAGTTAGATAGCTTTGAATTTTGTAAAGTGTAATTGACATTTGACGATGAATAAAAGTTGTTGTTTATTTATAGGTGTTGTTATCTTTTGTCAATCATTTACTATAATTTCATTTTGTATGTTTTGACTTCCAGAATTAATATGTTATGGTATATCATATTATTCAAATTCTCTACAGTCGATCATATGTTGGAAGTAGATATTAATTAAGACTGTCATGATTTGGCATGTAGATGTCTAAGTTGTTGGACATAGCAAAGAGGTTTTACAACACTCATTAGTGCTCATAAGTTCTGATTATTGGATTCAACCCACGCTCGCTTGTATCACTTCATGGAATTTATCTCGAGTGATCGTAAGACGGTAATATCATATAAGTCTTCAAACCTGGAGATATGAGTTGTTGACTATGAGTTAGTTATACATTGATTGTATGAAAACACATTGGTAACTCGGTGTTATAAAACCTGCCTTTGTGTATAATTCAACAAGTTGTAGAACAAGCATATGAGTCGAAGTTTATCTGTTCCTTCTTGGATTAGAAGCGATATTTGGGCCCCTCGATGATTGTGTTTTGACCTATGTATCGGGCCCAGTCAAAACTAAATTGATGTGTTCGATTAAGTTCTTTGTCAAACAAATCGGAAATCGGGAAACAAACTGCTTGACAATAAGCAAGACATTGTTCCATGTATCTGTCCGGCTGATATCTAGAACAGAGGATTATATGATTAGTTATCTTAAATGGCGTATCATCATCATCTCAATTCCGAGTGAACCTGAAAGAGCTACGATTGCTAATCGGTTCCTGAAGTCATACTTGCAGTTATAGTTATTAGACTCATCCAAGTGGGAGACTCTTCGACTATCTTACAGAAGCACAAATTTCTTTTTCATGACGCTTCGATAAGTCTCCAACTAGACTACTTAAGGTTATACACCTTAATTGGATAGCATATGTGTGTATTTGAATCGTTCAAGACTGAAATGTATATCTCTTGAAGGTTTAAATAATTCCATGTCATTCCTCACAATTCAGAATATGAAAAAGGATGTCGTAATGATATTATGAATTTGAGAATGCGAAATATCCATATTGATCTTTATCAGATCTTTAAAATCTATTAGCGAAAGCATTTCATCATAATCATTCCCATCAATTAGAGCGAAAAGTTTGCCACCTAGATTTTACGGTGCATATGTTCCCATCCATGTGAATCTATCATTTCCAACCTACAATCATAAGACAAGGTTTAGGACAAAACCAGATTCAAATTTAGCTTTCCTTCATGGACTGAACTTTAGTATTCTAAATCTCTTGCCCTTTGGTAGGACAAGGGCATATTAGTGCTTTCATGTCATCAACTGCTCACCCATATTGATAAATGTACTTTCACTGACCAACACGCTTTTGTTTTCATGTCATCAGAAATGACAAGTTATCAACCTTAGGTCACATGCTAGTGATAACTAAAAGGTTTATTGTCGATTAACTCTTCAAGCTCTCAAGATCAATATGACTCCCACTGACTTCTTCACGTATGAGTTTTCTCTCAAGGAACATTCCTTGACGAGCTAAAATAAATATTAACATGTTTTTGTGGATTATCGAAGAGCAAACACTTCTTAGAATAAGTCTCAGTTTATCTTTTATTTCTCACCCTTCTTAGTTTGAAATGAGTTTAAATATATGATTCATAGTTACTAGAGTATGGCTCTACAACTTTATTTGGAATGAATTATGACTCATCTCTTGTTCGAACTATTTCTGACAATATCTGATACCTCTTTTTAGTCATATAATTGTACTAAAATGTTTATTGAGGATCAATTGTGATATAATTCCACAATCACTAAGATTATCATAAAACATGATACTAAAGTACTTCTCCTTACCTTTTAGATTTCAGAAACTTTTATCTTTCTAGCTAATAGATTCTTCTATTCGTTATGCTCCTCTTTGAATCTTTTCAAAATATCATAGTTATGCTTAATCTTATAAACACAACCATATTACTGAAACATCAAAAAATCACGACGAATAGAGTTATCGTCCTTTGTGTGGATCTAAAGAGTCCATATCAATATGTACTAGATTTATTAGTCCTTCACTTCTAACTCACATAAACATGTGAACCACAAATTAGTCATAGTTTTCAAATGAACAAGATTCTCATGCATCATGCAACTCCAAGTATCCGAGTCCAAGTTTTTGTCCAATTGAAACTTCATGATAAGATTTCTTTTCACTTAGTCAATTTTGAAAATACCACAGGAAATATCATAACAATAAAATCCACAATTAATATTCTTAATATTAAATACATAACCAATACTTCCATAAATGTCATTGCAAGAAAATATAAAATAAGGCAACCAGATAAACCAAAACTTCACTTTTATTGTGAATAAACAAAAAATTGGAACTTTTCCTTACAATGCATAAAAAGAAAACTATGTTTCTATACATCTCCAAATAGTAATAACAATCTATCAAATTATACTAACTCCTTAGTAGTAGCTCAAAATTCTGACCATCGAACCATGTGAAAAATTCCATTTCCTACAATCATAGTTAGCTCATACTGCTTCAGCTTCCTTCTTTCTCTTAGATGTTGCAATACCTTAAAATTGTGGTCATCACATCATTTATTAAGAATATATGAATGAGAACTTGTTAAAATAACAGAGTTAGATAATGGATGTACCTGAAGTAGATTCATACAAATTAACTTTTCCATCTTTGATAGCCTTCATGTACTTTGGGCACCTTTGCAACCAATTTCCTTTTAATTGACAGTAGAAACAAATGGACTATTTGGGGTCAATACATGGAACGATCCCAAAACTAGCCTTCTCTTTACCATAAGATCAAATAGTTTGATCTTGGGTGAATCCTCTCCATTAGGAAGAGAAATCTTTTCTAGACCACCAATCTTACCATTGCCAATGTCCATGGTAACCTTGGAATCAGACCCTATAAACCCCTTGGATTCAAATGTGTTCTTAAACATTTATACTTTTACAACTATCAACATTTGGGTCAAATTAATTAGGGCCATGTCGATATTCCTCATATAAAAGTTCTCAATGAAGTAATCATATGAGTTTGGAAATGAGAGAAGAACAAAATCAATGGCTTGCTCCCTTTAGAAAACGACACCCATTCTATCCAACTTGTTATCGTAAGATTTCATATTCAGAACATGTGCACATACATAATATCCACTTTTATGTCTACATGCCAATAAGGCTTGAGTTGTCTCATATCTTTCAACTTGAGGAAAATGTGACTTTGGGAGAGTCACAGGAGTAGGAGATGGAAGAGTTGAAGAAGCATGATGTCCAGTTCCACCATTACTCGAAAAGGGAAGACATTTTCACATAGATCAGAATGTGGAAGACCATCTTTCGAAGATTGAGGAAAACCATTTCCATAAGAACGTGGAAGACCATTTTTGATGCGTTTTGATACTAAATATAAGTTTATTTTTCACAAAAACTGGCCACTGAAGATTTCAAAAAAATAACAAGTTTATTTTTTGTTCATAACAAAACCAAACAATCATGGATCCATTTATAGAGGTTAGAATGAAATAAAAACAACACAACCAAAGAGTGTTTAGAATGATAACCTTTGAAGTCTGTGAACCCACTTGGTTATAGGGTGTTGATGAAGATAACAAAAATCAAAGAATATTTGATGATTGTATTCTTGGAATGCTAGTTCCTTATTGTATTCTTGAGTGTTCTTGAGTATCTTAAGCCTTTAAGTGGTTAACGGAAATAAGCTCCAAAGGATACAACTCAAGGAAGCTTTAAACACGAAAGTAAAGCACCAAACTACGAAGAGATGGAGCTCTTCCTTACTTATGGTTTTAGAGCGAAAGAAGGGAAGAATATAAGACCAAAACTTGCTCAAAACTCATGCAAGGCACTCTTTTAAATACTCCATGAAAAGTAAGGCCTAACCATGAAAATACTCTAAAGTAATAATAGCTTTTAGAAGCATGGAGGTTGACAAGAAACCTCCACATTTGTTTAATAATTTGGCCATACCTCTCAAAAGGGGATGGATTCTTTAATTTTTATATATTCTAAGTTTAAAAAATATGCACTTTCTCTTTTGGTAAAAGACAAAAGAGTCCGACTAGTCCAAAAGATTATGCATGACTTATTAATTCATATCATATGAAATAATAACCGGTTATACTCTTTTATAGTTATTATTTTCACAAAAAAATAATTATTACCTAATTAAGATACAAGAATAAATATTATTTACTAATAATTATATTAATAATAAATATATAAAATGTGCCAGCTTGATAAAGTTGTGACCCTATAGCAATGTCACTCAATAATGATTATTAAGCATATAGATTCAACAATCTCCCACTTGCAATTTAATGACATAGATAAGTTTCAATCAAATATCATTTGACTAATGTAACGCCTGTGTTTCCGGGCTTGCCATTTTTAGCAATGTAATAGTCTAGGTTAACCTTTGTAACCCGTTTTGAAATAATAAGAGCGTATTATTTGAGTATTATGTGTTTTGTGCTTAATTGCTTAATTATGTGGTTTGATTAATTAAGAATAAAAACAAGCGTCAAAATTTAAGTGTAAAATAAACTCGTTATCTTTGAATAATGTTGTAGTAGTTGAAACGAGGTTTCCGAATATATATAGAACGCCCAAATCTGACTTCGTATGAGGAAGTTATGATTTTCTGAAGTTTCGACTTAGCGGTATGCAGCCTGAAATACTCGATTTGAGATCGAGCGGTTTTTAGCCGAAGCAACCTAAACAAGAATCGAAGATCTCGTTGTTGGTATCGAAGCGATAAAAAAGTTAGGCGAGAACGGACGTCAAAGGAAGAAGTTATGAATTTATAACGAAATTTTCTGTCCCGGCCTATTAAAAATAAATAATAAAAATAAAGTCAATATTAGCCGACGGAGTCTAAACGAAAGTTGTAGATCGTAGTCTCACCTACGCGTGGATATAAAGAACGTCGAAAACGGATTTTGTATGAAGAAGATATGAATTTTCAAATTTATTAAATAAATTGTATTTAAATTTAATCTTTAATTCGGATGATTATCCGAAGGAGTCACCGATATGATCCGAGTTACGCCCCGCGTACTCGCGTACGCCCCGCGTACCCCGATGCATGCACCGCCTCGCACTCGAGTCTTCAGATACGTAAGCGATGACGTTTCTGAGGCAGTACACCCCGCGTACTGCAGTACGCCCCGCGTACTCCGAGGCTCCAGCCTCCTATAAATAGGATGCGAGGGCAGCCGATTCTTTTGCTATTTTTCTCTCTTCTCTCTCCCGTTTTGCATCGTTTTGCGTGCCATTTGTACCCCGAAGCCCCGGTAATATTCCCGAGCCTGGAAGCAAGTTTCGAAGCCCCGAAGATCCCGAGAAGTGCAATTCCCGAGCCGAAGCTCTGCCCGCGAGAAGTTCGATTTTGGTAGAGATCTTCCAGATCTGCTAAGGATTTCTACTTCTGCAAGCCGTAGTGTTGTCCGATCATCTTCTGATCAAGTGAGTGTGTAGTTACTTTCTTCTAACGCATAACTATGAAGTATTTTATACGATATACTTGTTATGTGTAACGACCAAAATTTCAAAACAATTAAAACTTTTCAAAAACAACCCATTTTAATAACGTTCTTACAAAAAGGTTTTCAATACATTATTTAACAGAGTATTTCCCAGGTTCACTTCATAAAACACCAACGCGAGGAACGGTACGATCACGCCTTTGCCTTGCCACAGACTCCTGAGAACCTGAAAACATAAAACCACAACTGTAAGCCCGAAAGCTTAGTGAGATACCCCCAATATACCAACCACATATACGCCCTTCCAGGCCATGACCTTCCGGTCCAGAACATATCGCCTTCCGGCCCATAACGCAATGCCTTCCGGCCCATAACATATTGCCTTCCGGCCCACAGCATAAAAAGCATACATATCATAATAGAACATAGAACGACCCCGCATACCGGGTCACACTCCAGACCTAGCAATCATGCACATAACACATAATCATATAACAGCTCACAGACAGCAATCGATCAACAGATCGCATAACATAGCATTACCCTAACCAAGATACCAGCCTAGCCAGTCACTAGCATAACATCACCCTACGAATCAGTCAACATACTAAATGTACACATACGCCTTTCCAGGCCATGGCCTTCCGGTCCACATCGCAATGCCTTCCGGCCCACAACATGTAATGCCTTCCGGCCCACAACATATAACGCCTTCCGGCCCATAACATAATGCCTTCCGGCCCAAATCCCGCAATATCATAGCAATAGACAACTACCCGGATTTCCATCCGATAAAAGGGTTGGCCTTGGTGCCATAAACCCTATCGATATAGTGAGGATAATTCACCTCGAAACTGCCGACTGAACAGATAACTCAAGCTGCTCCGATCACTGATACGATCTCCACCACTGGACAGCCACCAATGCACTGAACTCAAAACCATAAACAACAATTACCAAAATACCCCTGGAAACCACTGGTTAACCCTTGGTCAAAGACAAGGTCAAAGCCAACACTTGACTGACCCTACTCGCCGAGTCAACCCTATGACTCGCCGAGTTCCCATACTCAAAACTTCACTCAAACCGCGATCTAACTCGCCGAGTCACCCCAAGACTCGGCGAGTCCAACAACTCTGAGTCCACTCGCCCACAACTCACCGAGTCATCCCTTGACTCACCGATTCTCAACTCAACCAGAGAATATCGGGACTCTTCGACAAGACTCGCCGAGTCCAGAACAGACTCGTCGAGTCTAAGGCTATCTTCAACCTACTCGCCGAGTTGTTCATACAACTCGCCGAGTCCAAGGCCATCTTCATCCGACTCGCCGAGTTGTTCTTCCAACTCGTCGAGTCCCAGCTCATCTTCAAGCAACTCGTCGAGTTCACCCATGTGACTCGCCGAGTACCACCGGTTTGAATCCATACAGAAGCATTCCAGACCATGCAATTGATCCAAAACATAGATCTAGCCTCCTACAACTCATCCATCACATAAATTGGCAAACTTTACGTGAATCCAAAGAGATCTAGGCCTTATTCACTTTAGAGCTAGGGTTTGGGACATGATGGCTTCACTAAGCACTCAAACACAGGAACTTTAATGCACTCTAGGCCTTCAATATTCTAGATCTGAGGTAGCAACCTCAGATCTAACCTCCAAACTCTAAAACATATGAAGATATACTCCCCACAAACCCCAAAATGATGAATCCATATGATTGATAGCCCAAGAACGAGATATTACCTCAAAGAATGCCCCAACTGCAATTAAACTCGAATCCAAGCAAAGCCCTTTAATCCAAGCCTCTTCTCCTTCAAGATTTCTTCAACAAACACCTCCCCAAGCTCCAAATACACTCCAATCTTCTTCAATCACGCTTTCTAGGGTTTCTGGACTTCAAGGGGAATCAAAGAGGCTGGGGAGAGGATATAATGTTCTTTAAATAGGGCTCATTCCCCGGATTTAGGGTTTTCTCCACTCAGCACCTACTCGCCGAGTCCATCTTTGGACTCGCCGAGTAGGCCACTTGACTCGCGGCCAAAGTCGCGACCCTACTCGGAGAGTCCATCCATGGACTCGCCGAGTTGCCCTTCAAAATTTACACTTTTAGTCCTTCAACTCTACTCTTGTTATTCCGGGATGTTACAATTCTCCCCCACTTAAATTAGGCTTCGCCCTCGAAGCCTACAGCAACTCAACTCCAAGGATACTCCCACAACGCTCCACCTGGCCTTAACCGGACCAGGTCCCTCAAGGCATACTTATCGAAACTCGAACACACTTTCCCTTCCTTCACGGTGTCCTGACCACCGTCTCGAACCGGGCACCGACTGTACCCCCTGATCATCACTCTCAATAACCGAGAATTACCCAAGATGCATCACTGCCCCAAATCTCAATAATCACTCGACCCATAAGGCTAAAAATCCATGAACCATCGAATCCCAGATCCGAATCCCACTCTATCCATTCCGTGATGACGGAAGGACCCATTCTCATTCTCAAAGCAACTCCCACGAGTTCCCTTCTTGCAACCGCATACACATGCTGATCCAGCTCTAACACCCTCAGGTTGGGGAAAACCCGATACACTGATAATATCCTCAAACATCCCCCCAGGATGAACCACTAATATACACCCCATACCCTAATCAGAATCACACTGAGAGTTCAAGACTCTCTCTCCCTGCATCCCTTCCGAGCCTCTTGGCTCTACACTTGCGGATTTCCCTCCGCAACCTCAGCAATCATTCCAAACCGGATGAGCTTCTAATCCACTGCCGCAAACACGCTGCTCAATAACCATACTCGAATTGCTCTAATCATAACTCTGCTCTGCCACTTTCACTTCCGTGAACTTGCACCCCTTCTTGGAGTTACACACCTCTTACCTCTCTCTCTTCCTTTACCAAGGAATCCACTCGGCCACAATGTCACTCCAACAAATGCCACGGTGCTCGCCCAATGCTACACCACCCTTTAGCGTGTCCGCTATCCATCCAACACACTTACTCTGACTCTCCTCGCAGGGACTCTCAAGCCCATGCACTACCTCAACTAAACAAGATCACTACCCGGGGCCAGACCTTCCAATGCAATCACACTGCAACATACACAATCCGCAATCTCAAACTGATCCAACAATACCAACAGAGTCTCCAGCATGACTGGACCGACTCACATACACATATTAGTCACTCGAGGCTATAACTCTGTGGGTCTGTACACCCAAACTCTGTGAACCCTCAGGTTCTAACTCTGGGAACCTTCCGGTTCCAACTCTATAAACATGCACAGCATAAATCACATAGAAATAATGCAGTACAACACATCACGTACATAAAGCATACAAATACTCTGATCACATAACCCCGGTTACCTACTCAAACTTGATCCCAACCTGCTCCTAGGCCTCCACAATCAAATGCCCTAGGTCTGTATCCCTCCTCGCATGCCCGACACTCGCTCCTATCAGCCTATACTCTGGGCTGACAGAACACTGCTGAATCCCAGCAGCTAAGCACCCTCAAATACTCATCGAACTCCCAGAGAACTCTCCAATTCTCCCCCACTTAAGCACTGACTAACAACCACCAGTCGCCATCAATGACCTTCCAGAACAACCCTGCACAAAGAAAACACTTACACACTGACTGCTTCCCACAAGCATAAACAACCCTCAACAAAACACATCTCCTCACTGATCAATCCGCTCAAAAAGAATCCGATCTCCAAATATCCATTCCACGACTGCAGTTGCTACCCGACATTCAACCCAATGTCGCATCTCCACTAATAACCCTCACGAATGATAACCAATGATAGCACAAAGCACCAAACTATAATCATACCAAACCCTCAGGGAATAACGGATACCAAGACGAAAACCCGAAACACGAATCCATAACCATGCCAAACCCTCAAGGAACAATGGATACCAAGACGAAAACCCGAAACACAAATCCATAACCAAAACCTCAACCCGCAAAACGAAGAATACCGCATCGAAATCCACACAAAGATACCAGCACAAACAATACACCACAATAAACGCAAGATAACAAGACATCAAGAAAGAAACATACCCGCAGCTACCTCCGGCACTGCTCTGACCTCGTCTGCCGCAAGCTAATAAGCACGACCCTGAGTCCTTGGGGGCTCCACTCCATCCTGACCTCCTCCTGGAATCCTCAAAGTGGCCGGTGCTGGAACTTGCACCGGTCCTGCGGAAAGCTGTGGACAGTTGACCCTCATATGTCCAACCTGACGACAATGATAGCAAATCCTCAAATCCCAAGCCGGCGCTGACCGCCGACAATCCTTCGCATAGTTCCCCTCATTTCCGCACTTGCGGCATGCACCACCAGACCTGCAAACTCCGGTGTGACTCCTCCCACACTTCCCACAAGTGTGGCTGCTCAGATCCCCCACTCTGACATCAACGGTCTTGGACCATTTCGGTGCCGGCTGCGACTGCACCGGAGCCTGCCTCAGCTCACGTAACTGCAACTCAATCTCTAACTCACGCCGCCTGGCGGCCTCCTGCAACTCCAACAAGGTCTCGCACCTCTGCGCAGACACAAACTGTCTGATATCCCCCCTGAGCATACTCAGATATCGGAACATCTGAGCCTGCTCCGAAGCGAACTCAGGGCAAAACATCGCCCTCTCAGAGAACATCCTGGTAATCTCAGTCACCGACTCTGAATCCTGCTTCAGCTCAAGGAACTCCTGAGCCAATCTTTCCCTCTCATCCCGCGGAGCATAGCGAGTGCTGAACATCTCTCTAAACTGATCCCATGAAACCGCAGCCCTCTGCGCATCCGAGTATGACCCCATGGTCACTCTCCACCAATCTTTCGCCCCGAGCCTCAACAGGTTCAGAGCACACCTCACCCTCAGATCAGCAGGGCATGAACACGTGAAGAAACACCCCTCCACGTCCGATAACCATCTCATAGCAACAATCGGGTCCTGAACTCCATCGAAGGTGGGAGGCTCTGTATTATCGAAGTCCCGATACTGAAAATCTCTATCAGCTCCTCCCCTTGCCGCTGCTACAGCCACTGTAGCTGCCGCGGCAGCCGTCTCTGTGAGAGCCGCATAGCGCTCATCAAAACACTCAACCATGGCGGTCTTGATCGACCCAAACAGTTCCGGCAACTCAGCCCGGAACAATGCAGCAACCTCATCATGCAGGATCTCGCGAATCCTCGCATCCAACTCGCACGAGCTCATCTGACCATTAACCTCGAGCGGCACAGCCCCGCCCTGAACCCCTTCTCATACTCCCGATCCTGACCCAGATCCACTCCCAGCATGCCTCGGGATCTCCATACTGAAAAACACCACAAAATCTCAAACACTTTCCACAAGCCTGAGATCCAACTCTCTCAACCCAACCCTAGAGATCATGGTTTCCCTGATACGTGTATGGGTCCTGTGCTTTCAGTAGTACGGGCCCATACTACCTTCCATACCTACCCATATTTGTATGAAGTACTACCACAACTCCCTAGAGAAACATGCATAACAACGCTCAACCCTCACCACTAGAGGAACACAGAGAATCTCCCATCAGGGACCCTAGGCTACAGGCATCACAAATCAGGCAACATTATCATGAATTCCTGAAGATCCCTAGCCTATCACTAGCATGCTGCTCTATCAAAGCTCAAAAACAAATAACATGCATGGTATTTTGGGGGATTACTTACTGGCTCCGGCTGATTGTACCTCCGCGTCCTCCCTTACTCATTTTCGAAAACCATTTTTAATTACTCTTTTGAAAACTCTCCTCGATTTGAGACTGGAGTCACGGATGTTCCTCCAATTCACTCAAACCAAGGCTCTGATATCAACTTGTAACGACCAAAATTTCAAAACAATTAAAACTTTTCAAAAACAACCCATTTTAATAACGTTGTTACAAAAAGGTTTTCAATACATTATTTAACAGAGTATTTCCCAGGTTCACTTCATAAAACACCAACGCGAGGAATGGTACGATCACGCCTTTGCGTTGCCACAGACTCCTGAGAACCTGAAAACATAAAATCACAACTGTAAGCCCGAAAGCTTAGTGAGATACCCCCAATATACCAACCACATATACGCCCTTCCAGGCCACGACCTTCCGGTCCAGAACCTATCGCCTTCCGGCCCATAACGCAATGCCTTCCGGCCCATAACATATTGCCTTCCGGCCCACAGCATAAAAAGCATACATATCATAACAGAACGTAGAACGACCCCGCATACCGGGTCACACTCTAGACCTAGCAATCATGCACATAACACATAATCATATAACAGCTCACAGACAGCAATCGATCAACAGATCGCATAACATAGCATTACCCTAACCAAGATACCAGCCTAGCCGGTCACTAGCATAACATCACCCTACGAATCAGTCAACATACTAAATGTACACATATGCCTTTCCAGGCCATGGCCTTTCGGTCCACATCGCAATGCCTTCCGTCCCACAACATGTAATGCCTTCCGGCCCACAACATCTAACGCCTTCCAGCCCATAACATAATGCCTTCCGGCCCAAATCCCGCAATATCATAGCAATAGACAACTACCCGGATTTCCATCCGATAAAAGGGTTGGCCTTGGTGCCATAAACCCTATCGATATAGTGAGGATAACTTACCTCGAAACTGCCGACTGAACAGATAACTCAAGCTGCTCTGATCACTGATACGATCTCCACCACTGGACAGCCACCAATGCACTGAACTCAAAACCATAAACAACAATTACCAAAATACCCCTGGAAACCACTGGTTAACCTTTGGTCAAAGACAAGGTCAAATCCAACCCCTGACTGACCCTACCCGCCGAGTCAACCCTATGACTCGCCGAGTTCCCATACTCAAAACTTCACTCAAACCGCGACCTAACTCGCCGAGTCCAACAACTCTGAGTCCACTCGCCCACAACTCACCGAGTCAACCCTTGACTCACCGATTCTCGACTCAACCAGGGAATATCGGGACTCTTCGACGAGACTCGCCGAGTCCAGAATAGACTCGCCGAGTCTAAGGCTATCTTCAACCTACTCGCCGAGTTGTTCATACAACTCGCCGGGTCCAAGGCCATCTTCATCCGACTCGCCGAGTTGTTCTTCCAACTCGTCGAGTCCCAGCTCATCTTCAAGCAACTCGTCGAGTTCACCCATGTGACTCGCCGAGTACCACCGGTATGAATCCATACAGAAGCATTCCAGACCATGCAATTGATACAAAACATAGATCTAGCCTCCTACAACTCATCCATCATGTAAAGTGGCAAACTTTACGTGAATCCAAAGAGATCTAGGCCTTATTCACTTTAGAGCTAGGGTTTGGGACATGATGGCTTCACTAAGCACTCAAACACAGGAACTTTAATGCACTCTAGGCCTTCAATATTCCAGATCTGAGGTAGAAACCTCAGATCTAACCTCCAAACTCTAAAACATACCAAGATATACTCCCCACAAACCCCAAAATGATGAATCCATATGATTGATAGCCCAAGAACGAGATATTACCTCAAAAGAATGCCCCAACTGCAATTAAACTCGAATCCAAGCAAAGCCCTTTGATCAAAGCCTCTTCTCCTTCAAGATTTCTTCAACAAACACCTCCCCAAGCTCCAAATACACTCCAATCTTCTTCAATCATGCTTTCTAGGGTTTCTGGACTTCAAGGGGAATCAAAGAGGCTGGGGAGAGGATATAATGTTCTTTAAATAGGGCTCATTCCCCGGATTTAGGGTTTTCTCCACTCAGCACCTACTCGCCGAGTCCATCTTTGGACTTGCCGAGTAGGCCACTTGACTCGCGGCCAAAGTCGCGACCCTACTCGCCGAGTCCATCCATGGACTCGCCGAGTTGCCCTTCAAAATTTACACTTTTAGTCCTTCAACTCTACTATTGTTATTCCGGGATGTTACATTATGTGTATAATTTTGTTGTTATGTGCGTGAATGTATATTCACTCTCTTCAATCTCATAGATCTGATTTGTTTTCTATGAAATACGTGTTATGTGGGTGTGCCTCATCTGTTATGTGGAATATATATTGAATGAAAATGCTATACAGGTCTTAAACTATGTATGAAAATATATATTTTTATCTACTAATATGTTGGGTAGAACATGGGTAGATAGTTGGTGTGTAATAAATAGATGAGAGGCCTCGATGTTGTTGTTGTTGTTGATCTAGTTATTCAGCGGAGTATGGATAACGACCACAGACTCCTTCTAGACAATCTTGTGGAACGCTAGCAGGTTCATAACCTGTAGGTGTTGTGAACGATGTGTTCACCGGTGTACTCTATCCCCCTCATGGTTGCCCTTAGGATATCTATTATTGAGGAAACCCCTTAGCAGTGATGTCCGTCCCGATGAAAATCCTATATTAGGTCCCTTGAGATAGATGTTGTTTTAGGGACGTAAAGTGAGGATAACGGGAACAGGTAATCGGGATAGTGTTGGTTGGTGAAATTAAATATAATTTATTTATTGTGGGTTGAAAACCCTATATGCTCACCAGGCACCCAAGCCTGACCCACTCAGTTTTATTTGTATTACAGGAAGTGGCGCAAGGTCGTACGATGGATGAATCATCGAGTTGTTTTGTTTACAAGTCTGTATATGTATATATTTGTTGAATGACTTGTAATGTTATCGTTTATGCTTTATGGTCTGTATCGGAATATGACATCCCGAGTTTGATTATATAAATGAAAATGCATCTCTTGATGAAATGCTTTGATAAATATTATTTTATCATGTTTTGTTTTGGGAACAAATTCCGCAACTCTTTCAAATCAAAAGGATTTACTCTAAAATTATTATAAAAGCATAAAAGAAAATCGGTCTTTTCTGGCCGTGATTTTGGGGATGTCACAGTTGGTATCAGAGCATTAGTTTAAGCGAACTAGGAATTTGTAGGATTTCTAGACTTAAACTTAGGATGCTAAGTGGAGATTGTGAGGTGGGTGTCTGATAAATTTTAGACGCTAGCACTAGTTTATTTTAGGAAAGTTGCCTAAAATGTTTTTATGTGCTAAATGTTATTTGTTGCCATATATGATATTATTTGTTCGGATCTACGGTTTGTTGCCAACCGGATCTGAAGGTTTATGTGTTTAGGATTCTAAGCGTATGTATACGATATTAGAACTATCATGTAATCATTTCGGAGTAATAAGGATGAATTGAAATCTATCGTGAATGAAGATCTAGTTTCACCTTATTCGGTGTATAGATCAAAAATGGTAAGAACAAGGAGTAGCGTTGGAAACGCGGATGAAAACAGGAATCAACCACCTGTAATTCAACAAGTACATGTTGTAGCAGCAACACCAGAACCAATAACAATGGCTGGGGTGCAAGCCATGATTCGGGCTATGTTAGCCGAACAAAGGGAGGAAATGCGACAGACGTTGCATAATAATAGGGACGAACCTATCGTACCTATTGAGGAACCTGAATTGATTCCCGAGCAATTGGAGGAAGGGAACAATAGTCGCATTATGAGTCAAGTTGGGACTCAAGGAGAACGAAGGAACGATCCGAAAAGGAGAAACAACAAGGATGGGCGAATGTACAAGAACTTCTTGGGCGCCAAGCCGCCAAGTCTTTCTGGAAGCCCGAAGTTCTTGGGAGGAGTTCTTGGAACAACTAAGGATGCAGTATTGTTCAGAGATAGATCTGGTTGATCTGAACAATGAGTTCCAAAACTTGAAGAAGGGGAGGATTAGCATAGATGACTATGCTACTGCATTTACTGAGAAGATGAAGTTATTTCCGTACCTAGTGCCAATGGAACTCTCCAAGATTGAGAGGTTTGCTAATGGACTGCCTGCCGACTTTGGTCCGACAGTCAAGATGGCAACCACTCTGAAAACAGCTATTCGTGCAGCTAAGAATGTGGAGGCCTAGCAGAAGGAAAAGGGTCTGGAAAGGATAGAAGTTGGTGAAAAGAGGATGTTCGATGGAACTTCAGGGTCCAACAAGAGGAACAAGTTCTCGAAGTCTGGTTCGAGGGGAAGTGGAGGCGAAGCAAGATGGTGCGACAAATGTAAAAAGAAGCATCATGGAAGATGTGAGGTAGCGGCCACATGCTACAAATGTGGAAAGCCAGGGCACTATGCAAATGAATGTACCCTCTCTAAGAAGGTTTGCTATAGTTGTGGTGAGGAGGGTCACTTGTCAAGGGACTGCCCGAAGAAGAAGGAGGCAGCTAGACCCAACATTCTGCCAAAGCCAAAGGCGAGAGCATTCCAGATGACATTGGAAGCTGCTAAAGATGAAGCTGATGTCGCTTTAGGTACCTTTCTCGTAAACACATTGCCTGCCCAAATTTTATTTGATTCTGGAGCCAACTACTCCTTTATATCGCATGAATTTGGTAGAAAACTAGCTTTGCCTGTTGTTAGACTAGATAATACCTTATTAGTCGAAGTTGCTAGTGGCAAGTTTGTACCTGTTAGCCATCGTATGAAAAACATCTTAATTGATTTGAATGGGATCAAGTTCCACGAGGAATTATTGCCTATCGAACTTAACGGTTTCGACATCGTATTGGGAATGGATTGGCTTAGCGCCAACGATGCCGAGATTTTATGCAAGAAGAAGATAGTGAAAGTGAGCCCACCTGGGAAGGAATCGTTTATGGTGTATGGAGATAAACGCAGAGTAAATTCTGGAATCATTTCATTGATGAAAGCCAGAAAGTGTTTGGCTAAAGGATGTACATCGTATCTAGCATTTATGATCGATGCTAAAAAGGAGAAAAAGGTGATGCAGAGCATTCTTGTCGTGTGTGATTATCTGGAAGTAATTCCCAAAGATCTTCTCGGATTACCGCCTGATACACAAGTGGAGTTTAGAATAGACTTGTTACCAGGGACGACGCCAATAGCAAAAGCACCTTACCGATTAGCACCGACGGAGATGAAGGAGTTGATGATGCAACTTCAGGAGTTATTGGACAAAGGTTTCATTAGACCTAGTTCATCACCCTAGGGAGCTCCGATGTTATTTGTAAAGAAGAAAGATGGAAGCATGAGAATGTGCATTGATTACCGAGAGCTGAATAAGGCAACAATAAAGAATAGATATCCGTTGCCGAGGATTGATGACCTATTTGATCAATTGCAAGGTTCGAGCTATTTCTCGAAGATCGATCTTAGGTCAGGATATCACCAGCTGAAAGTAAGAGAGCAGGATATAGAGAAGACTGCATTCAGAACGCGATATGAACACTACGAGTTCTTGGTTATGTCGTTTAGACTAACCAATGCTCCGACAACATTCATGGATTTAATGAATAGGGTTTGTAATCCGTTCCTAGATAAATCTGTGATAGTGTTCAATAATGACATTCTGATTTACTCAAAAAGCCAGGAGGAACATGGCAGACACTTGTGAGAAGTTTTGGAAGTCTTGAAGAAGGAGAAGTTGTATGCGAAGTTCCCCAAATGTGATTTTTGGATTCGTGAAGTCCAATTCTTGGGTCACGTGGTCAACCAAGAAGGGATAATGGTTGATCCAGCGAAGATCGAAGCTGTGATGAAGTAGGAACAACCGAAAAGTCCCACGGAGATCCGAAGCTTTTTGGGATTAGCCGGATATTACCGAAGGTTTATCCAAGGCTTTTCTTCGATCGCTACTCCATTAACAGCTTTGACCCACAAAGGAGCTACTTATGCTTGGAGTGAGAAGCATAAAGAAGCGTTTGAGAAGCTAAAGAAGAAGCTATGCGAGGCATCGATACTTTCTCTACCCGATGGAGTTGAAGACTTCGCTGTTTATAGCGATGCGTCTGGGGTGGGATTGGGTTGTGTTTTGACCCAAAGAGAAAAGGTGATAGCATATGCGTCTCAACAGCTGAAAGAGCATGAAAAGAACTACTCGACTCATGATTTGGAGTTGGCAGCGGCAGTTTTCGCTCTGAAAATATGGAGGCATTACCTCTATGGCACGAAGTGTAAATTTTTCACTGATCATAAGAGTCTCCAATATCTCTTCAATCAGAAAGAGTTAAATATGAGGCAACGACGCTGGCTAGAATTACTCAAGGACTACGATTGTGAGATACTTTACCACCCTGGTAAAGCTAATGTTGTTGCTGATGCTCTCAGTCGGAAAGTTAACCTTGAAAGGAAAAGGCAAAGAGCGTTGAGAATTGAAGTTGTCTCGACTATTGTGGAAAGTATAAAGAAAGCTCAAAGCGAAGCTTCTGAGAAGAATGACCGAAAGGAAGAACGTTTGGGCAAAACGTTGGTGTTCGGTGTAAACAGTCATGGACTGAAGGTGTTCCAAGATCAAATTTGGATACCTAAGACAGGTGGAGTCAGAGATCTTCTGATGGAAGAAGCTCACAAAACCATGTACTCGATTCATCCCGGTAGCACTAAAATGTATAGGGACCTGAAACCCTACTACTGGTGGCCAACGATGAAGCTTGATATTGCAAAGTATGTGGCTGAGTGTGTGACTTGTGCGAGAGTAAAGACACAACATCAGAAACCGTACGGGAGTTTAGAACCATTGCGTGTGCCTATGGGTAAGTGGGAAGACATTGCTATGGATTTTGTCACTAAACTGCCCAAAACAAAGAATGGTCACGACATGATTTGGGTGGTCGTTGATCGATTCACTAAGAGTACGCATTTCATAGCGGCCAAGGAGAAATGGTCTATGGAAAAGCTTGCGAATTCTTATGTGAAAGAAATTGTGAGGCTTCACGGTGTTCCGTTAACGATTGTATCGGATCGTGATAGCCGTTTCACCTCGAGGATTTGGAAAAGTCTACAAGGGGAATTGGGTACCAAGTTGTGTTTAAGTACAGCTTACCATCCGCAGACTGATGGTCAGAGCGAACGGACGATACAAACACTTGAAGATATGCTGAGAGCATGTACCTTGGAATTCCTAGGTAATTGGGATAAACATTTACCTTTGGTAGAATTTTCCTACAATAATAGTTTCCACTCGAGCATAAAGATGGCACCTTACCAAACTTTGTATGGACAGAAGTGTCGTACGCTGTCTTGTTGGCTTGAGGCTGGGGAAAAGCAGTTTATGGGACCGGAGATTGTTCATCAAACTGCTGAAAAGTTGAAAATAATTAGGGAAAGAATGTTAGCAGCTCAGGATCGTCAAAAGATCTATGCTGACAAAAAGCGAAGACCAATGACTTTTGAAATTGGAGATTCGGTTTTGCTTAAAGTCTCTCCGTGGAAGGGACTTATATGATTTGGTAAAAGGGGAAAATTAAGTCCAAGGTTTATTCGACTGTTTAAAGTTCTTCAGAGGATTGGGAACCAAGCTTACAAGCTCGAACTACCAGAAGAATTGAATGGAATTCATAACACTTTTCATGTGTGTTATTTGAGGAAGTTCACGGGAGAAGTTCCCGACATGATTCCACTTTCGGAGTTGAGAATCGATGAGAACAAAAGGTTGATTGAAGAACCAGAGGCAATTGTTGACCGAAAGACTAAGAAGTTGCGACGCAAGATGGTTGGGTTAGTGCTTGTCTAATGGAAACACACGAATGGGCCGAATCTCACCTGGGTGAAGGAGAGTGACATGATGGGTCGCTATCCGCATTTGTTTGTTGATGTGTGATTCCGGGGACGGAATCATTCTAAGGTGGAGAGAATTGTAACGCCTGTGTTTCCGGGCTTGCCATTTTTAGCAATGTAATAATCTAGGTTAACCTTTGTAACCCGTTTTGAAATAATAAGAGTGTATTATTTGAGTATTATGTGTGTTGTGCTTAATTTCTTAATTATGTGGTTTGATTAATTAAGAATAAAAACAAGCGTCAAAATTTAAGTGTAAAATAAACTCGTTATCTTTGAATAATGTTGTAGTAGTTGAAACGAGGTTTCCGAATATATATAGAACCCCCAAATCTGACTTCGTATGAGGAAGTTATGATTTTCTGAAGTTTCGACTTAGCGGTATGCAGCCTGAAATACTCGATTTGAGATCAAGCGGTTTTTAGCCGAAGCAACCTAAACGAGAATCGAAGATCTCGTTGTTGGTATCGAAGCGATAAAAAAGTTAGGCGAGAACGGACGTCAAACGAAGAAGTTATGAATTTATAACGAAATTTTCTGTCCCGGCCTATTAAAAATAAATAATAAAAATAAACTCAAAATTAGCCGACGGAGTCTAAACGAAAGTTGTAGAGCGTAGTCTCACCTACGCGTGGATATAAAGAACGTCGAAAACGGAGTTCGTATGAAGAAGATATGAATTTTCAAAGTTTATTAAATAAATTGTAGTTAAATTTAATCTTTAATTCGGATGATTATCCGAAGGAGTCACCGATCTGATCCGAGTTATGCCCCGCGTACTCGCGTACGCCCCGCGTACCCCGATGCATGCACCGCCTCGCACTCGAGTCTTCGGATACGTAAGCAATGATGTTTCTGAGGCAGTACGCCCCGTGTACTGCAGTACGCCCCGCGTACTCCGAGGCTCCAGCCTCCTATAAATAGGATGCGAGGGCAGCCGGTTCTTTTGCTATTTTTCTCTCTTCTCTCTCCCGTTTTGCATCGTTTTGCGTGCCATTTGTACCCCGAAGCCCCGGTAATATTCCCGAGCCCCGAAGCAAGTTTCGAAGCCCCGAAGATCCCGAGAAGTGCGATTCCCGAGCCAAAGCTCTGCCCGCGAGAATTTCGATTTTGGTAGAGATCTTCCAGATCTGCTGAGGATTTCTACATCTTCAAGCCGTAGTGCTGTCCGATCATCTTCTGATCAAGTGAGTGTGTAGTTACTTTCTTCTAACGCATAACTATGAAGTATTTTATACGATATATTTGTTATGTGTATAATTTTGTTGTTATGTGCGTGAATGTATATTCACTCTCTTCAATCTCACAGATCTGATTTGTTTTCTATGAAATACATGTTATGTGGGTGTGCCTCATCTGTTATGTGGAATATATATTGAATGAAAATGCTATACAGGTTTTAAACTATGTATGAAAATATATATTTTTATCTACTAATATGTTGGGTACAACATGGGTAGATAGTTGGTGTGTAATAAATAGATAAGAGGCCTCGATGTTGTTGTTGTTGTTGATCTAGTTATTCAGCGGAGTATGGATAACGACCACAGACTCCTTTTAGACAGTCTTGTGGAACGCTAGCAGGTTCATAACCTGTGGGTGTTGTGAACGATGTGTTCACCAGTGTACTCTATCCCCCTCATGGTTGCCTTTATGATATCTATTGTTGAGGAAACCCCTTAGCAGTGATGTCCGTCCCGATGAAAATCCTAGATTAGGTCCCTTGAGATAGATGTTGTTTTAGGGACGTAAAGTGAAGATAACGGGAACAGGTAATCGGGATAGTGTTGGTTGGTGAAATTAAATATAATTTATTTATTGTGGGTTGAAAACCCTATATGCTCACCAGGCTCCCAAGCCTGACCCACTCAGTTTTATTTGTATTACAAGAAGTGGCGCAAGGGTGTACGATGGATGAATCATCGAGTTGTTTTGTTTACAAGTCTGTATATGTATATATTTGTTGAATGACTTGTAATGTTATCGTTTATGCTTATGGTCTGTATCAGAACATGACATCCCGAGTTTGATTATATAAATGAAAATGCATCTCTTGATGAAATGCTTTGATAAACATTATTTTATCATGTTTTGTTTTGGGAACAAATTCCGCAACTCTTTCAAATCAAAAGGATTTACTCTGAAATTATTATAAAAGCATAAATGAAAATCGGTCTTTTCTGGCCGTGATTTTGGGGATGTCACAACTAATTAGGTGTTACGATCAGAACCATCAATTTAATGAAAGCTTATAGACTTACTTCATAATTAACTTTAGGAGAGAATATTTTTTAACACATAACACATCGTTTCAGCTCATGAATGTGTATATTCCTTAAACGATAACTAAATCTAGATTTATTCATAAATTTAAAATTGTTACATGTCCCTATAACAATAGGTACAAAACATCTATTGTTTAAAGAAAGAATATAACAATACTTGTTATATGTTCAGCACGAAATATCATCTTTTTGTAATCAATTGATTATTTCTTCCAATCATAAACACATAATATCAATTATTAGTGTCACCTGAAGTATAACATACTCAAGTGAATGATGGAAAAATAAATAGTACTATCATGTAGATATTTGAAGTCTTGTCCAAGCCAGACTTCTTCAGCTTAATGAGATAAGAGGAGCAAATCATCCTTTAGTGTCCAGTTTCTTCCACAATAGAAACAACATTAATCATTTGGTCCTTTATTGATTTATGGGTTTATGTTGTATTTCCCTTAACTGAACTATAAGTTTATTTGAGTACACAATCTCTCAAACTTCATTTTAATCAATTCTTAAACAAACATGAAGCACTTTCTAGTGTTCTGACTGAATTTTGCTTTACTTGATGATACATCTAATATCTTTCAAGATTATCCAAGACTTCCTGCAAGTCAAGGTTAATTATTCAAGTATTATGTGATACATATCAATATCATCACAATAATGCTTCCATCAAAGTATCATGATCAGACAGACTCGTTTGTAGAACTTGTTCAGATATGGAATCTTTTAGTATATATAATTTCTATTTATCCTTAAGGTAGAATCTCAAGCTATTATACCAGTTATAGAAATTATAATCATCAAATATTACTGTCTCTTGAAACTCAACAAGAGAAAGATTTGGCAGGGCATAAGAGTATTAATAGTTATTAACAAAGTTTAACAAAGGTTCTATTTAGTCATAAAAAATAGTACTTTTTATTATTTCTTAAAACATTAATTCATTAAATTCTAGAATCCAAATAACAAAACAAGTAAATGTCTAGGGTACCTTTATCCTATTAACTTAATCAAACTCGGTTGGTAGTGATTACGAATTGCATACAATATGTAACTACATTATTATGGGATCCTAAACAACTATTTTTTAACTTGGAATGTTTATCCCATCTATGCCTCAGACCTCTCATGCTTAGGTGACTTTATCATACAAGATTCTGATCAAGTCAGGCTACATGAAACAACTTGTACTATTGTAATTTTCCAGTGACAAGTTGACCCTTTAGAAACCAGAAAGTACAAAACTACCCCGAATATCATAAGACAATCCTAATGACCAGGTGACCTTGTGACACTAAGACTAGACAAAATGATAACGAGTGTTCTTAAAAAGGACGGAAATGACTTGCATTTTCTTCAAAAGGTTTTATATGGTCTCATGAATATTTAATGCATCCAACAATTCATATATCCTTTTGTAAAATTCATATCACTTGTTATTAGGTTTTTTAGGTTCCAAATAAAACTTCATTTTACTTGTCATTAGTTGTGATCATTTATAAACTAAAATCCGGTATTTCAAAGTTTAGTCGTACATCGGTTTTAAGAACCAATAGTAGTCTTAATAAAACTTTATTTTATACTTAAGACTTGGAAGTTTGGATGAGTTATAAAATCACTATTTAAATCTCCTTTTAACAATCAAAAACTTATGACTTCATGAATTTATAGAATAAACTCATTTTATTTTATAAACTCAATTTTATGCATCTTATGATAAAAGTCATATTCGATAAACCAAAACTTGGGTGGCGATACTTATGTTTTAAATCTCATTTAAAATGCATAAAACATAATAGCAACGTGTTGCATTATGTTTCAAACACCAATATCATATATTAATGCAACACGTCATGTCTAGCAATAATTTTTGTTAGCCATCACAAGAATTATTAAGTATTTTCTAAAGGACTTAAGGTACACTTCACAAAGTGTTCAAGCTCCCACTTGCCAAGTCAACTCTTGCCTGCAAAAGGGATTTCAAATCTTCATGTTGTGAAAGTTGCAGCACTTAAAGCATTAAGACAATAATTAAGCCTAAAACCAAAAGTAGAAGCTTACGGTTGGGATTATGATCTTAAATGGTTAAGTCATATTCAAGAAGGTCATTTATTCATCTTGTTACATTTGAAAAGAAATACAACTAGTCTAACTAATTTATTACAACAAATCAACAGCTGAAAAAATACATATTTATCTATTACATCTTATGAATAATAAATATCAACCAAACATAACATAAAGGTTCAAATGTATTGTCTATGCACAACAACATATCAAATATTATAAAAAACAACTCTTTGTTTTTTCTAACGCAAATTTTCTATAACCAAAATACATGAAATATGGTTATATATAAAAATAATCAATTTTATCCAAGAAGTTGGCAAAGAAGACAAATATGGATTTTTCTTACCCAAAAGAAATCCCTGCTTGTTTTTCAAAAACTAAAGATTATCAAACATAAAAATTATTCTAACATATAAAAGATGGCTTTGATAAAACTAATGCGTTTTGATATAAAATATAAGTTTATTTTTCACAAAAAAACCGACCACATAATATTTAAAAATTAACAAGTTTCTTTTTAGTTCATAACAAAACCAAACCATCATGGATCCATTATAGAGATTAGAATGAAATAAAAACAACACAACCAAAGAGTGTTTAAAGTGATAACCTTTGAAGCCTTTGAACCCACTTGGTTTTGGGATGTTGGTGAATATAACAAAAATCAAAGAACATGATTTTCTCTATGAGTATCCACCATCAAGGGTAAGAAACTTGGAATGCTAGTTTCGTCTTGTGTTCATGAGTGTCTTAAGCTTTTAAGTGGTTAAGTCAAACAAGCACCAAAGGAGACAACTCAAGGAAGCTTTAAATGCCAAAGTTGTGGCAACCATCAAAATTTGAGAAACTTCTAGATTTGAAGAAACTTAGTTGCACATATAGGCACGACACATACTAGACTTTGTAACTAGGAGCTATATTAAAACCTACTAGTTATAACCTTCTAGAAACTTGGAAACAAGTAGAATCGAAGGACAATGTACTTAGATTTCACATTGGTATGTGAATTCTAGAACTACTTAACTGTAATGACTATCCATATTCGGGTAATTCCTTGAATTGAACATCTTTGCATGAATCATGTAGACACATCATGCACTTGACCTAGTAGTGGAAATTAGGTCTGAGTATCGTAGGAAATTAAGTCAACATTGAAACTATGACTAGTATACTTGATTCTTACGTTTCACTTGAATCTCGGAACCACGACATAGAAATGCCAATAACCCGATAAAAATAAATTACAAACATTATTTATAACTTGAAGAAGAGTTTTGAAACACTAAAATAGTTTGAAGTCTCAAGATTCAATTTATTTTGATATCCAAAGATTTACAAAATTCCTTAAAATCTTAAAAGTCCTAAAAACTTAAATTTATGAAGCTTTACATTAAAATCCCATGAAAATTTTTATAAACTCTATAATATTAAATTAAAATATTTAAAATGTGGGAATATAATCAAGGAAATTATTTTATTTCATTAACATTAACCTTACTTTTAGAAGCTAAAAATCTATGAGTTATGAAGAAAATTTATATAAAATAAAGATTATATATAAATAGAAGAAGTTTTATAAAAATTAAGGAATTACAAAAAAAAGAGAAAAGAAAATCAAATATCCTCTCTCCTCTTTTAATTTGGAATCCCTCTCTCTCCCCCCATTTCTCATTTCAAAATCAATCATTTTCACTTCCCTTTCACCCTACCTTTCTCTTTCTCTCTCTAAAAACATCTATCATAATTTTCTCTACAAATGACGAACCTAGAAGCAATATCAATTGGAGAGATTTGTACACTCAATGCTACATGAGTTCATAAGCATCCCTTTATTTTGGTGGAGTATATAAACCTAAAGAGATGGCGACATAGATGAGTTATCCAGACAGATAGAATCTCTCTTTTCTCTCTTTTATTCTCTCTAAAATCCCTATTCTTTCCCTCTATCAATTAGCTCCAAAACCCACAAAATTTCTACCAAATATCTCTCATTTTACTCAAGAATATTCATCATTTGAAGTTGATCTTCAAGGTAAAATCATTTTCCTTACATTTTGTTCACTTTTCTTTCAATAATATCAAGTTTTCTTGCATTTTTCTTCTCCATAAACACTTTTCTTTAAATTTATTCACATGCATGTCGAATTTGATGATGATGGTGGAAGGATTTCACCCAAAAACAACATGCATGTTGTTAGAAGGTGAAATCCAATGATCAAAATTTAAATAAAATCTAACAACTTGAGTTTTACAAGTTTTAAAGATTCAAAACCACATGCATTCAAGTTTTTCATTTAGAAACATCATTTTAAACAAACATAAGTTCATTTATGGTCTTCAAATCATAATGCATGTGATGAACATCAAGTTTAAAGGCTTGATTATCAAAGTACATTGTTAAGAATGTATATAAATGATTTATTCATAAATAAATATCTAAAACTCCTTTTATGCTCAAATCCATTTTTCCGGAATCCAAACAACAAAATAAAATGATCTAGAAATTTTCAGAAAATAACTCGTTTATCTCGATTAATTAGGTTTTGCAAGAAAATAGAGAAATAATTCATTTAAAATACTTTTGTTGGTTAATAAATTCTGGTAAAATTCGAGTATCACCTATGCACCGAGTAAAGACTTTTCATGAAGTTGTATGCATTTCTAAGGTTGTTTTCTTTATTTTTTAGAAGAGAACAAAAATAAAAAAAGTAATTTATGAATGTCAAAAGCCATATTTCAAAATTTTCTCATCTTTGAGACATCAAAAAGACTCTACAAAAAATTTCTCAGATTCTTACAAGACAATTTATTATTTTTCCTGATTTAAAGAATGTTTAAGGGATTAAATGGATGAAAAATAGCTACTCTTATCTAAAAGTTATGAAACTTCATCAAAATATCTTATATTACATATAAATCATAAATAAAATTTTTAGTGAATTTTACCTACTATTGAATAATTTTTCATGAATTAATGCTTATTTAAATGAATAAAACAAAGAAAAATAGTTAACCTGTTTGAAAACAAACTTTGATATTTTTTTCCAGCTTATATATGTTAAAAATAGTGGAAACTAATGTTTGGATAATTTTATAAACTGATTCCTATTTATTTTGATTTTTTCTATAATAAATAAATAAAAAACATAAAATTGGGTTAAACTTTTTGAAAATCAATTTGTTTTCCAGTTTATATACATTGTATAACAGTTTTACAAATATATTGGGAATTTTTATTACATTTTTATTACTTTTCATGATTTTATGATATTTTCAAGGAATTAAATGGTGGGAAAATGGTTAAACATATTTAAAATTCATGAAAATTTATAAGAGGGTTCTAAATTATAGTTAGAACTGAAATGTAAAGTTTGGAAAATTTTAGAACTCGTTTGTTTTAGTTTTGGATTTTTAGTTTGTAAATCCCTTCCAAAAGTGTTAAAATGCAATTCAAACAATAACACAAAATGGGATTTGTCACTTGCAAATGTTAATAAGTCAATTAGTATATCGAAATATGAATTTTTAGAAAAGTAATTGCAACTTATACAAAACCTAATTTTTACACAATATTGGCATAATTCTATTGTTGAAATTAAGTATACTAGTGTTGGATTTTCGACTAGAGACTTACTAGTGTGTAACCTTATCGTAGGGAATCAGTAGCAGGACATGAGGGAAGTTAGCTCAAGGCAACACAAATACCTTAACATATCATTATGAGTATTCATGAATCCCCTTATTTTCGGTTTTTAAATGCTTTGGGGTGGAAAAGCATATCATTATGCTTAGGGCTATATAATCCTAAGCATCACAATTCAAACTTCATCATTCTAGGGCTATATAATCCTAAGCATGTGAAACTACCAATGTCAACTAACTATTTTATAAATGTAATTACATGCAACAAGGATTAAACAGTTCTTTCACTGAAAGATTTTGCACTACAACGGTTGGAGTCATATAAGAGACGTGTAATAGGCTAAATCAGACATTGTAAAACTATTTAATCCTTATTGCATGAAACTTATTGTATTCATTCAACATCTAACTAACATCAATATAGGTTTCAGATATCACAAATCAAGCAACATTCAAGTAGAAAAACAACATGCAAAAAGGCATCATAAGGATCAGGCAATTCTAACACACAATTCCTAAGGATCCTTAGCCTACACACTATCCTGCATCTATAACAACTCATACATCACACACAAAAGGCATCTCTCATATGTAGACACTCTAGCATGCAATCCTAAGTAGTAGATCCTTATCCTAACTTATATCATGCACACCATACTATAACACATATAACAACAAGTCAAATATGACTTATAAAGCACGTATGTATATTTGGAAATCACTTTTTGAGCTCCGGATGACTATACACATTGTATATTCGCTTTTGTTCTCTTTTAATGAATATTCTCCAAAAATCGTTAACAAAACTCTTAGCGACATAGTTTGAGTTTGGAATCCCACAAGTGTATATCCAAATCCCTCAAACCAGGGCTCTGATATCAAATTTGAAACATCCTAAAACCCCAGGATAACATTTTCATTTTTAAAATAAATAAACTTCCATTCTAACAATATTACATTTAGGGCTACCCATTTGTTCATAAATCATTATACAAAAATCTGAGTTAACAAGAAGACAATTCGGAGTCTCAAATCATAAATTGGTTGATGTATGTGTATAGTCCCACAATCACAATTCGATAAGTACCTACAAAATATTTAATCCACAACTGTAAGCAAAAATCTTAGTGAGCTCCCCAAAATACCATATACAACACAACATAATAATCATGTAAAGGTTATTAACAAACTATGGAGACTATCAGCAGTCCCAATAGGCTAACAGCATGCCCGCTGAATTAATAGTACACCTTATGGGTTATCAGCAACCTTAGGATTATCGGCAGTCCATGGATTTATAGTGGTCGAAGAAGCCTTCTAAACTGATCAAAAGATGTTGGAGTCCACTCAACTCCAAGATCAACCATAAAATGGACCAAAAGGGCCAGAAACCCCAAATGACAATATCTAAAGAACTATATAGCAAGATTGGCACTTTATACTCACAATAGTCCATAAATGTACTGTCTTTATTGGATCCAAACTTGAAGCATCATTCGTTTCAACCAAAAGAACCTTCTTAATCTTTAAACTTCATCAAAGTATCATAAAAGAACCCAGAATAGGAGAGAAGAGATAATAGAAGCTTAAATCTAGAAGGTGGAGGTTAGGGTTTCTCCCAAAGGGTTCTAGTAGTGATGGAAGCTAATAAAAAGGGAAAAAAAAGTAGGAGCCTAATGTTTAAATACGTTGAAAATCCTAAAAAATTATGGGTTTGGGGCTGACTGATCGTTGTGCCAATTCTCATCGTGTTGTGGCGACGGTTTTCACCCAATTCCACCTCAACTTCAAACTACCATAACTTATTCTTTTCAACTCCATTTTTGGCGATCTTTATATCTATGGAAAGGTATTTATGAGGCCCACAACCCTATCTAGTTAACTTTGACTTAAAAGTCTTTAAACTAAAATCATTAATTCATGCAAGAAGCCTAAAACATCATTTTTCCCATTTTATCCTTTGACTCCAAAACACAAACCAAGGACTTAGATCAGATAACCAATATTATGAATATCCAATAGGATCTAAACCCTATTCCCTTGAAACCTAATGCCGTTACTTGGTCCATTTATTGTCCATAATCCTGAAATAAAAAACTTCTTGAAACAGGATGTTATAATCAACATGAAAATTCTCATGTACTAAACATTTCAACAAATCATACAAATTCATTCAGTTTTAAACTATAATAGAAATAACAAAATGTATGTAAGAAGCAAGAAAACCTTAGGAAAACCAAAGTGAAGGAGTTTTGGAAGGCATAAGTTAGAAAAAACGAGTTGTGATTTGATCTAAAATGAAAGAGAAAAAGTGAGCTACAAGAAACTGGAACTTGCACGCTACTAGAAACCATAATAGGAAGTTGATGAAGGCTACTTTAGATTTTCTCGAATTTAAGATAAATGATGAACCAACAGACCAAATGTGTTGGCAAGGAAACGACGAGTCAAGGAGGAAGGCTGGCGCACCGAGAGGAAAGCCAACATGGATGTGATTTCTGAGGTTTTCCTATACTTTTATAATATACTTCAAAGAGGGGTGACGTAGGTGTAAGGTGGTGGAGGTGATTTTCCAAGTGGAGGGAGGATTTGAGTCGGCAGAGGTTCAATTAGGGCTTTGGAAGGAAATTGATTAGAGTTTGGGAATCAAAATAAAGGCGGAGAATGAAAATACGATGATGGAACGGAAAAAAGAAAGAAAAGTGAGGAATGAAAAAAGGAGGCGTCGATTTTCTACAAGCGATTGACAAGGGCCAAGACAAAAAAAAAGCCCTGTGATTTTTAGTAATCTGTCGCTGTTCCCTAGCTAAGAGGTTTTAATTTATGACAGATTAGTGAGTGAACGTTTTTGTCGATAAATTCTTAGAATTCTTTCATTGATCGCTCGGCAATACCTTTCAAAAATTCTATTAGTATTTTGGTCGATATATTTGTGCGTTCTGTGTCACTAATTCCCTGGTAAGCCGTCGCTAATTACCTACAAATAGAATTTATCGTTGATTCCATCGTTGAAGGTCATGTTTCTGGTAGTGTGAGAAAAATTGTAAAATAATTTTAAAAAAAATGACTAAATCGAAAAACAAAAATAACACAATATCACCACCACAAACTACTATTGTCGGTATACCGGAGTGTCTGAGTATTGTATCATTTCATTCCATTAATGAAATATTAGATATCATATATTATGATGTAACAATACATTTAGTAAAGTATGTTTTTACATGTCAAAACTTCCTAAATGGTCCCTGTGGTATTTCAAAATCTAAAGTTTAGTCCCTGAGTTCAAAAACACTCAAAAATGGTCCCTGTGTTATCAAAACTTTTAATGTTTGGTCTTTATTGCTTACTCCGTTAAATTTTGGCTGTTAACTGAAGGGTAATTTCGTCATTTTACTATAGCAGGGACCATTTATGAAGCTTTGTCTTATTTAAAAAATAATTATTATTATTATTTAACATTAAATGGTCCTCTCTATCTCTCTCACTCTCTCTTTCTTTCTTCATTTTGGTTTAATCGATCCTATCTTCTCTTTGAACAAAATAATGCGGAAATTGAAAGAACTTTGTTCTATCCTCTAAAGCACTTTCAATTTATCTAATCTATGAACATTTACATGGAATTTTAGAAAAGTCGATATTCTTGTTGCCATTCAAATTGTTGGTTTTCATGAATCAGTCTAAAGGTTTATGATGAAATGGAGAAGCACACCAATTGGATACAAACTAAATTAGACTTAGATGAGAAATATGCTAGAGAATTCGGTCTACAAACCCTTTTCATCTTCTTCAACTGGGTTTACACACATTAAAATTGAAACATGCAAAATCATAATCAGTCTCACTGATTTGCGTGTGTGTTCGTTTAGGTCTACTCCGATCACTAGAGGTATGGAGAAGCCTCACCGAGACAGACCCAGATTTGTGATATTCCAAAGAGTAATGAAAATGGTTGCAATAATAGTTATAGTCTCTGATTCCATCGATTGAACAACTAAGTAAGTCTAATCTCAGAAATCATTCGTGGTTTTCCTCTCTTGCAACCAACCCCATCCATTCTCACTTTCTCCTCCCCTGGTATATGATTACATTCAGGGCATTTACATAGAGGAATAATAGAAAGAGGTGGTCAAGTGATTTAATTTTGGGGAAGAAGGAGGAAGAGAAGAATGTATATAATGAGGATTAGGTCTATAAAAATTATATGTTTTAATCTTTTATATACACAACCTGATCAAGAAAATTATCCATTTTATCACTACTTGTAAAGTCCTATTTTCACAATGAAAATTTTTCATTTTTTTATCAAGGTAAAAACGTTTCAATTTATAAATCCTTTATTAAGAAAACCATTTATTCCCAGTTACATTTTATTTAAAATTAGAGTTTTAAAGAAAACGTGAAATCCTCAATGTTGTTAATGCGTGTGTACCGTACCGCCTTCGCCTTCCCTTAGACTCCAATGATACATGAAACAATAAGAAATTGTATAAGCATAGAGCTTAGTGAGTTTCCCCTAAAAATACATCATAGAAAACATAACATATAACGGGCCCCACCCTAACTCGCATAATGGGCCCCGCCCGCTGAGATACGGGCCCCGACCACACTCGTATAACGGGCCCACCCACTAAGATACAAACCCCGTCTGCACTCACATAACGGGCCTCACCCACTAAGATATGACCCTGCCCACACTCACATAACGGACCCCGCCCACTGAGATACGGGCACCGATCACACCCACATAACAAGCCCCACCCACCGAGATACGGGTGCCGCCCACACTCGCATAACGGGCCCCGCCCACTGATATACGAGCCCTCCCACATTTGCATAACGGGCTCCACCCATCAAGATACGGGCCCGCCCACACTCAAATAACAGAAACACATAGCAGATAATTGTATAACATGTAAACACATGTCATAATCACAGAGGTAAATAGCATATAGACTAGCCTTCGGATCCCGCCCCGTATCGGGTCCTACCCGGATATCATAAAAACACATACAGTTCTACATGTTATTATAGCAAACAGCATACTCAATACCAGAACACAGATCTAACAGATCACTACAAGATAACAACATACTCAATACCAGAATGCAAATCTACCAGATTACTATAGCATAATAGCATACTCGACACCAGAACACAAATCTAACATATCACTACAGCATTGTAGCATCCTCAATACTAGAACACAAATCTACCAGATTACTATAGCATAAAAACATACTCTACGCCAAAACACAAATCTAACCGATCACTATAGCATAACATCATACTAAATATCAACAATCCAAGGAATGCATGGCTGAATATACTCAGAGATGATATAGTCACCCAGACAGGTGATCTTACTCTAGAACCACAACGAAACAAGGAATAGGTAAGGGAGCTTAGATCAAAAGTCATCGGTCTATCCTAAAGACTATATACAACCACTAAGGTGTCCCTCTACTAACAGATAACCAAAACTAATGGGTCGGCATTGGCGCCTTCGACCCATGGGTATAGTGAGGTGAAACTAACATCGATATACATGTAGATAACCAATGTAGAAATGGAGAACTATACCCGCTTCAAGTCACTTCCAATCACCTATAGGAAGATACTTGGATCAATACCCGATCACAGGTCATAGTAACTTGCAATAGTGACTGCCTCACATGAAATGATGATTAAAGTTTCACATAAAATGACGCATAGGGTTAAGTAAGAACATTTAACCCATTAAGGACTTAATCACCTAAGGGTAAGACTGAATTAAGGTTTGCGTTAGTCATTCTCAAGTGTAATAATAATCCAATCAATAGTCCAAATACGCGCTCGATCATTGTCCAAAATAGATTTAACAACGTAAGATTTTAAACTAAATTTTCAATTTAAAAACACCTTTATCTCAATAATAAAATCACAAAATGTCACAATTTCAAATAATCAAATTTCATATCCAAAAACTATATATATCAAAATCCAGGATCCTCCAAAAACAAATCTTCAAAGCGAGTGTGTGTACAATCAAGTCGGTGCCTTCCCATGATCTCGAGAAGTACCTAAAACACATACCCATAACACGGTAAGCATGAAGCTTAGTGAGTTCCCCAAAATACCACACACATCAGATTAGCCACTTGAGGCTAACTCAATATGACCCTCTGTTCAATGTGTTCTAGTGGAGACCCTCTGGTCCCACAACTCGGGTGGACCCTCGAGCCCTAACTCAATAAGTTCATAACGATAAACATAAAACACAAAGATAAAATGCAGAGTATCACAATACACAGATAAGCACATAAGACATCGCAGTCACACAAAGATACCACTCATGGTAAGCATAGTGTGAAGACTCACCTTGCAAGAAATCGGCTAATATCAAACTCAAATCACCGGTCTAGCCTCTGCCTAACACACATGACAAGTATCGCTAATTAATCATGGCTCTCAATAAGCTAATCTAACCCTTCTACAAATTCAATGAAGGGTAAAAAACCATTTTACCCCTCAATGGCCTTAATAGTCCACAAGTTGACTAAACCCTAAAAGTCAACCAAAAGTCAAAGGCAGAGAGTATGATGTGTGTACCACCTCACTACTTTGGGCGTACTCTGCCGACATGATTTCATCGGGGATGCTCGACCCTTACGTTGCACATAATGGGATTATGCCCAGCGTACATCCCAGTTTCACTCTTCTCACTTACTTGGTCTTAATCAGCTAAGACCTTGGCTAATGTCACAGATCTGGACTCCCTAATAGCTCTTATTCCATAAAGTTAGTGACTTTAACCCTTTTCATGGTCGGAATGGTCACAAGAACACAAAACACTCACTCTCTTATCTCAAAAGCCCATATCTTATGCATGGCTTGATTCCAACCCCCAAGATTGGATTTTTATGACACTACACCACTAAATACATTTAAAGGGGTTGATTATAGTCTCTAGAGTTTAATATCACATTAAGTCTCCAACTTTTGGGACAAAACTCTAACAATGCACAAATCAAAAGAGTGAGAAAGCTTTGAGCTTTATACCTTAAAACAAAGCTCCACACTCAGATAAGCTTAGATCCAAAGCCTGGAATCCCACTCCTTCTTCAAGGCTCCTTCACCACTCCAAAGAAACACAAGAATACTCCCAAGGCTCTTAAATGCACTCACAAGCACTAAGAATGAAAACTAGGGTTTAGGAGGGTTAGTGTTTGGGAATGGTGGCCAAGAATGAGGCCATCATAACCTTTTTATAGGGGACTCACCTTATATTAGGGTTTTCACTCTAGGCCTAGTACGCCTAGCGTACCCTATGGTACACCCAGCGTACTAGGTGGCTTCTGCATTAAATGCACGCATATGAGTACGCTGAGCGTACACTCTAGTATACCTCGCGTACTCATTCACCAACCTTTCTCATAAGGGACTAAAATGGAAAAGTACTCAAAAGACCAAGGGTTACAAGGTATACCTGGTCTTGGGATGTTACAAATCTCCCCCACTAGAATCAGACTTCGCCCTTGAAGTCATGTTCGAAAATAACTAGGGATATTGCTCTCGCATCTCTGACTCTGGCTCCCAATTCAACTCGGACCCTTTCTGATGTTGCCACTGGACCCGGACTAGGGGTACCTCTTTATTCCTCAGGCTTTCACCTTTCGATCCAAAATCGTGATCGGCCTCTCAATGTAATTCAGGCTCGCATCTACCTGAATGTCCTCTAGGGGTACCATTGTCGTCCCATCGGCTACACACTTCCTCAACTGAGACACATGGAAGGTTTTATGAATCTGACTCAACTCTGCAGATAGCTCTAACCAGTATGCTACCTTACCCACTCTGGCGGTCACTCTGAAAGGGCCAATGTATCGGGGCCCCAACTTGCCCTGCTTCCTGAATCAAATCATCCCTTTCCAATGGGATACCTTCAGGAGTACAAAATCTTCGACCTAGAACTCCAGCTCAGATCGTCGCCAGTCTGCATAACTCTTTTGGCGACTCTTGGCCGCAGTAACCTTTATCTAACCTGCTGAATCTGATCATTCGTCTGTAGCACTATCTCAGTGCCACCCATCACATGCTGCCCTACCTCTCCCCAACAAATGGGAGTCCGACACCTCCTCCCATAAAGAAGCTCAAAGGGAGGCATAAAAATACTTGAATGATGGTTGTTGTTGTAAGAAAACTCAGTCAAGGGAAAATAAGTGTCCCAACTTCCTCCAAAGTCCATAACACATGCCCGCAGCATGTCCTCAAGCGTCTGAATTGTCTGCTCGCTCTTCCCGTCTGTCTGCGGATGGTATGTGGTACTGAAATGTAACCAGGTACCCAACTCCTCATGAAATTTCTTCCAGAACCTGGAAGTAAAGTGCACGTCTCAATCTGACACAATCGAGGTTGGCACTCGATGCCAAGCTACCACCTCTTTCACATAAATCTTGGCCAATCTCTCTGCAGAAGAGCTCTCACTGATAGCGAGAAAGCGAGCACTCTTCGTCAGCCGATCCACAATTACCCATATTGCATCAAATCCACGCATAGTCCTCAGTAACTTGTTGATAAAGTCCATATAAATCTGTTCCCACTTCCAACTGGGGAATCTCAAGAGGTTGTAATGGACCATGAGGTCGTTAGTGCTCCGCCTTAACCTGGAGACAAGTCAAGAACCTCTCAACTACCTAAGCAACATCCCTCTTCATAAAGGGCCACCAATAATCTCTATTTAAGTCCAAATACATCTTAGTGGCCCCTGGGTGGATCGAGAATCTCGATCTATGTGCCTCCTCCAACAATACACGACAAGCTCCACCTGTGTAGGGAACCCAAATCCACCCATAGAAGGTTATAAGCCCACGATTGTCCCTCACAAACTCAGAAACCTTCCTAATCACACGTTCTCTATTACGGTTTTCCAATCTCACAGCCTCCACCTAAGCCTCTCAGATGGTATCCAAGACTCGAGTCATCACCGTTATACTCATACACATATCCCGGATCGGAGCACTCTCGGCTCTGCGACTCAAGGCATTGACTACCACATTAGCCTTGTCTGGGTGATATAAGATCTCACAGTCGTAGTGTGACATCCCCAATTTCACAGCCAGAAAGGACCGATTTTGTTTATGCTTTATAAAAATCAGAGTACTTCTTTTAATAAAAATGTTGCAGAATTTGTTCCCAGAAAAACTTGATAAATACGTTATCAAAGCATTTCTGAAGAAATGTATTTTATTCATATTAAAACTTTGGGATGTCATCGCAAATACTAAAACATAAGCATAAATAGACCTTATATTTATTTACACTAGTGATCTAAATCTCTTTTAATCTCTCAATCTAAAATAGCTTTGTATCGATACTTGTGATACAAATAAACTGAGTGGGCCAGGTTGGGAAACCTGGTGAGTACATAGGGTTTTCAACCTACAATAATATAATTATTATATTACATTAAGAAAATAACCCAATTACCCATCCCTATTATCTTCTTTATTCCTAAGTACCTTCCCTAAAGATTTATCCTAAGGGTCATCTCCTACATCATATTTATCTCTCATTTCCTTACATCTCATTTCCTTATATGTTTGTTCCTAAGGATCATCGCGTACATCGCATAAACAATACTAATTCGGGGATTACTCCCTCAATACATGTCTAGTAAGGGTTAAGGTATCATCGCATGAATACGTAGTTACAACATTGCATGAACTCATAATTAATAGTAAGGGGTTAGAGTATCATCGTATGAATACATAGTTACAACATCGCCTGAACTTGTAATTCATCACCTACAGGTTATGTGCCCGTTGGTGTTTCCATATGACTGTCTAGAGTAGTCAGTGGTCGCCATCTATACTCTGGTAGATGGCTACATTTCCACATCGCCGGTCGAGGTTATGGTACCTCCTCTCATCTCACATCACCTATTTATCATCACCTATTTATCATCACCTAATTATCATCACATTTCTATCATCACCTATTTCTCATCACCTTTCTATCGTCACCTATCTCTCATCACCTAACTCATCTTTCATCACACACCAACTACTTCATCTACCCATGTTTTACCCAACATACTTGTACATATAAAATACATATACAGTTTAAATGATTTAAAACATGTATAAATCATTCATCTAACATAGATAGCAAGAACACTTATAATATGCACACATAACACATAATTTATAATATTAAATACTTCATATCTATGCGTAATATGAAAGTAACTATGCACTCACTTGTAGTGTGCTTTGATAGAATCTAACCAGAAACGGTCAACAGTTCATGATCGCCGGGCTCGGGATGTGAAACGCCTTCAGAAAACGAGAGAGAGGAAAGAAGGTTTGGTGTAAGGAATGAAAGGGTCGAACTTGCTATTTATAGGCTGTTTTTGGCCCATTCATGTTGTGAACATGATAGGTTCACGTCATGAACTTCCATGAGTCATCCTGTAGCTTTAACACGTGTTTTCTAGCCCCTATTAGTGTCCCTGAAAATTTCCACATCGTGAACTTCATGTTCACGTCTTGACTTATGGCGGCTAGGGTTTCTACCACGTGTCATGCCCTTAGATAGCTGCATCTTCGGAAGGCCATAACATTTACATACAAACTCCGTTTTCGACGTTCTTTATATCCACGCGTAGGTGGAGACGTACTATAAAAATTTCTTTTAGGTCACAAAGGCTAAAAAGTAATTTATCATAAACTCACTTTTTATTATTCCCGTTATTGTGCCGGTTTTGTCTTGAAACTTCAACATGTCATAACTTCTTCGTTATAACTCAGATTTCAGCATTCTTTATATGTACAGAAACCTTGTGACATATACTACAACTTAGTTAAGATTATTTATTTTAAATAATCCTCTATCAAAAAAGTCATTTTTGACGCTTATCGTCTCTAAATTGACTAGCCCAAATCTGCGGGCGTGACACGTAGTACTTCACTACATCTAACCATCTCCTCTATCTCATATTCAGGTTGGACTGATCCATCAAGTATTTCAGGCTATTAAGGTCTTTGTATATGGTACACCCAACACGATAGAGATAGTGGCGCCATATGTTGAGGGCGAACACCACTACCCCTAACTCCAAATCATGAGTGGGATACCTTGTCTCATGAGGTTTTAGCTGCCTCGACGCATATGCTATCACGTGACCCCTGTGCATCAACACTACACCCATTCCTGAAATAGACGCAACTTAATAGAATACGAAGTCCTCTACTCCCTCCGGAAAGGCTAACACCGAAGCTTCGCATAATCTCTGACGAAGAGTCTCGAACGATACGTGCTGCTCAGGCCCCCATGCAAAAGTAACGCCCTTCCGGGTCAATCTGGTGAGAGGAACCGCAATCTTGGAGAAATCTTTGATAAATCTCAGATAGTAGCCGGCCAATCCCAGAAAACTCTTGATCTCGGATGGGGATCTTAGCACCGCCCATCGCATAACTTCCTCAATCTTGGCCGGATTGACCAAAATACCATTCTGATTAATGAGATGTCCTACGAACTGGACCTATCATAACAAAAAATCACACTTGGATAATTTGGCATACAGCTTCTCCGACCTCAATACCCCAAGTACCTCTCGCAGATGCTCCTCATGTTGCTCTCTAGACCTCGAATATACTAAGATGTCATCGATGAATACGATCACCGACCAGTCCAACATAGGCCTGCACACCCGATTCATGAGATCCATGAACGCTTTCGGTGCATTGGTGAGCCCGAAAGGCATCACCATAAACTCGTAATGCCCATAACGAGTTCTAAAGGTCATCTTTTGAATATCCTCCTTGCATACTCTCATCTGGTGATATCCAGATCTCAAATCAATCATGGAAACCAATATGTCCCCTGCAAGTGATCGAACAAATCGTCGATCCTTGGAAGTGGATAATGGTTCTTGACTGTCAACTTGTTCAGCTCTTGGTAATCAATACACATCCGGTATGAACCATCCTTTTTCTTAACAAAAAGTATTTGTGCTCCCCACAACGAGCTACTCAGTCTGATAAATCCCTTCCCCAGCAGCTCCTGGAGCTGTGAAGTTAACTCTTGCATCTCTGGTGGCGCAAGGCGATAAGTTCCTTGGCGATAGGTGCCGCGTAAGGGTGTGCAAAAAAATCGCAAAACCGAAAAACCGAGCCGAACCGGCCAATCTAAAATTGAAAAAAACCCGATATCAATGGGTCAGTTTTTGGTTTTTATATTTAGGTATCCGCGGATACCCGGACCGAACCGTTTGATAATATATATATATATATATATATATATATATATATATATATATATATATATATATATATATATATATATATATATATATATATATATATATATATATATATATATATATATATATGAAGTATTATTTCATTAGTATTGTTTTGATTGATCTACTAGTCCAATAAGCTAAACAAAAATCCATATCGACAACTCCAATTTTGTAATTCTAAATTCATTTGATTTTCTTGTTATTTTTATTATTGTATTTATTATACAAATTATAATATATGATATTTGAACTTCATTATGTTTTTTAAACTTCATTATATTTTTTTATACTCTTTGATTTACTAATTTTAAGAAAGAGATAACTAAAATGGAGTTTGTAGTTTCAATTGATTTTAATTTTTTATGTTTTACTGGGTACCCGTGAACTGAACCGTGGTTACCTTCTTTCATACGGTTCGGTTCGGTTTGGTTTTTTTGTCAATACGGTTTGGTTTCGTTTAGTGCGCATGAGGTACCCGCCCCATGGTCACGGTTCACAATTTTATTATTATCCGAACCGAACCACCCTGTGAACACCCCTAGCGCCGCGCCCGGAACTAAATCAATCCAGAACTCCACCTGCCTCTCGGGAGGCACACCTGGTAAGTCCTATGGAAAAACATCTGAGAACTTGCACACTATAGGAACCTCGGAGAAAGAATTGGCCTCTCTAAAACAATCCACATATCCATCACAAACGCTTGAAAACCAATACAACCCTGCTGTAAGCTCTGCCACACCCTGGCAGCAGAGCAAAAGGTTGGCCCAGATCTGGTACCCTCTCCATACACTGTAAGCACTCCCCTTCTGGGGTCTCGTATAGTCACCAACGGACATTCGGAGTCGATCATGGCTCCAAAACGGCTCAACCGATCTACGCCCACTATGACACAGACATCAACCATCGCAATCGGTACCAGATCAATCGGAAACTCGATACTGAAAATCTCCAGCACACATCCTCGGAACACATCATTAGTGAAAATCGCATGCTCGTCAGCTATAGAAACCCTCAAGGGTTGACTCAATGTCTCACGTCAGATGCTGATGTGATGACTAAAAGCTAAGGACATGAAAGATCGACTCGCACCCAAGTCAAATAACACTAAAGCAGGTACAAAACTCACAAGGAATGTACCTAAATATAATACAGAATAAGCACAATAAATCTTAAAATAAATAAATAAGGAAATACGTACCAGCCATAATGTTCGGTGCTACCCGAACGTCCTCCGCTGTCAGCTGAAAAGCTCTCCTACTAGCCCTCGGAACCTCGGCCTTCAGCGGCCGACTATCGAAAGCACACAAAGCAGCATGTGCAGATCCTTATGCTGATCGATGACGAAGCTAGGGGCACTTGACATTCCGATGGCTGGTCTGGTTATAGTGGAAACAAACTGCAAACATCTTGGGACAATCCTTCGCCATATGCCCCTCCTTGCCACATTTGTAACACATCCCCGCTTGGCACGACCCCTCGTGACTCTTGCCGCACTTTCCACAAGTGCGGACCTTCTGGACCCAGTCCTTGCATCAGCGTGCTTAGCCCGCTTAGCTGCTAGTTGCAACTGTGCCGGCCTCCGGTCTATCCCATGAGACTTCGCATCCTCCCAAGCCTGAGTCTCCAGCTCAATCTCCCTCCTCCTGACATTTGCCTGAAGCTCATCAAATGTTCTATAAGACAAGTTCCCCATGGACTCTCGAATATCCCTCCTCAAAATGCTCAAATACCGGCTCATGCACTCCTGCTCCATCAACACATGCTTAGGGCAGAATTGTGCCCTCTCGTGAAACATCAGTGAAAGACCCTAACTTTCGTATTTCTGAAAGACCCAAACTTTCATACTATTCCAACATTACTCTTAAGTTACTTCCTCAAAACACGCTACATGCATATTTATAAAACAATATTTTAATTGATAAAGTGATTACAAAAGATTGGATACAAACCGACTAAGTTTTATTACATTACATATCTACCCAGGAATTTGCTATTCATATACATACATGTGTTGGATAAGGTGTCTAAGTCCATAACTTATTTGGTATATACTTGACCCGACCCGGCATGGTCCATTTGGGTTGCACTTCATCCAAACTATTTATGGATAATTTTATGAGAGTTATACACATATGTTTATTAATATATTATAAGTTATAATATATTAATATGAAGTTATGTTATTTAATTAGTCTTAGTCTTAAATTAATTATGAATTAATTTAGAGATTAAAAGGAAGACTAATTAGATTGTGCGCTATTAGTTTTATATGGTGTGGGCTAACACTCATTTGTTAATGGGCTAGGCTTGTATGGAAGTCCATGGATGATTCATGGAGCTTTTAACCCATGGATCATTGGAAAAGGAAAGGTCATGGGTTATTAGGGTTTCACCCTAACCATGCACACTATATAAGCATGCTTATGATCCATGAAATGGCAACTAGTGAACTAGTGTGTGTGTGCTTGTGTGTGGCCGAAATACAAGTGTGTATACTCTCTCAAAGTTTTCCAAGAGTTTTTGGTGATTTGTGATTCCATTTGAGGCATTCACACTATTGGTGCTTGGCCCTCAAACTCTTCAAGAATCAAACTCATCAAAAAGGTATGTAATCTCTTCTAACTCTTTTATGTTTAAAAGTACCCCATGCCATGTTAGATAGGTTATGAACCTTGGAAAATTATTATTTTGCATGTATTTAGACAAACATAGATCCAAGGTTTATTAGGGTTGTATGAACACTTAGGAAGTGTTAGATTGCTCAAAACCCAACAGTGGTATCAGAGCCTAGGCTTGCTTGTTTGATACTTGATGCAAAATAGTTGAAAAAGTCGAAAAACTTGCTGTCTGCCTGATGAACTCGTCGAGTCCATGGGGGGACTCGTCGATTTCATGTGTATCTTCAACCTACTCGCCGAGTAGGTTCATGAACTCGACGAGTAGGAGCCACAGAGTGCAGATTTTCGACTTTACCTGCTGGAAATGGACTAGAAACATTACCCTAAACTGTTTTGGTGTTTTAAAACTTCTTTTAGTTGGTGTAATGGTTGTTCTAATCCATTTACAATAGCATATATCAAAATTCCATGTTTTTTATGTGTTCATATAATTCTTGAAATTTTGATGATCATGTTCATGTTCTTATGAATTTAGAAGATGATAGGAATTATTTGCTGAATTGTTTAGAATTAATTCTTGATCATTTATGTGTTTTAATGGAGTCCATAATTTGTCCTCAAGTTATGGATATCCAAAGGTCACTTTTCTTTAACACACACTTAAACACATAAGTTACATGAAAATGAAGAGTCTTCATTTTTATGAACCTTTAATTCATAAGTTATGAAATGAAAAGTCTTGGATAGTTACAAAACTTGTCCTCGTTTTGGAATTTGTAAAGTTTCACACACTTTAATAAACTTTAATTCCAACCCTTAGAGTTTTAATAGTTAAAATTCAACCCTTATACTGTTTATAACATTAATGGTTAATTATTATATATATGTATAAGAATAAGTCGTTCTACCGTTAGTAGGCCTCATTCACGAAGCCGGTCTATAAGGTGGGTATAAGGTTGTTGCCTATAAAATGGCAACTTAATGGGTGTCCACTCTCACCCACCGCTTGCTTGACTGGTGGAGGGTCGTTAGCCGAACGGGTAGGACAATGACTTTAAATCCTCATTAAAAGTATAATGATTATTATAAAGTAACTAAAACTCTTTAATTCCCAATCTTAGTTATTTTAGGAAAAATGTGAACATGGTGCTAGTCCATGGAATTCACACTTTTTACCTTACCAAGTCGTTGGTGGAGCGTGTGTGGTTAACCGGCACACTAACTTGGACTAGTAAGGATCACGAAGGGTGACTTAATGTTTGTCATAGATCAATGGAGCGTGTGCGGTTAACCGGAACATTGATTAGGTGATAATATTAAGGGTACCAAGTGAATTAGCATGGTTATTCACACCTTGTTTTGTGATCCTCAGCATCCTAGTCACAAAACTTGAAGGGCACAATCGAGATTGAAACATGCCATTGAAAAGTTCAATGAATCTCAAAAGAATCTAGGAGTTTCAAATCCAATTAAAACCTAATAATTCATTTTGTTTTTCATGGTGTAAATTGGTGAATCGTCATTCACCTACCTTTCAAATATATTATTACTTAGATTACGGCATCCCTCTTCTAAGTATAATATATTGTGATTGGGTCCTAGCCTTAATATTACATTTGGGTTTCTTATTAAGGATTCTATATATCTAATCTAAACTTGCTTTCTTCTTTCAGATGTCTTCCAACACTAATGCTTCAGGCTCTAACCCAACTGGTTCTTTCTCTCTCATGAATATTTGTGGGAGGGTCATCTTTGATGGTTCCAACTTCGTGGATTGGATTAGGAACATCAGGATGGTTACTCGTTATGAGGACAAGGAATATGTCCTCGATAAGGAGTTAAAAGAGCTTGATGAGTCTACTGCTACTCCTGAGGAGATCGCTGAATTCAGAACTCATGAGAGAGATGCTACTAAGGTGGCATGTATCATGATGGCCACGATGATAGCCGAGCTCCAAAAGTCATATGAAGATTTCTACCCTTTTGAGATGCACCAAGACCTGATGGAGAGGTACCATCAGAGTGCTCGTCAGGAGCGGTATGAAATAATCTCCTCCATAATAACTACCCGCATGAAGGACGGTGATTCCATCACGGCTCACATGCAAAAGATGCAAAGGTATGTGGACCGTTTGCTGAAGCTGAATGTAAACTTCTCTGAGGAGTTGGAAATTGACATCATTTTGCACTCCTTACCTTCTTGTTATGACCACTTTCGTATGACATATCATATGAACAAGGAGGAAGTTACCCTCAGCAAACTTCAAGGACTCTTGAAGACCGCTGAAACCGGTCTTAAGGGCAAGGCGGTTGTTACCTCTACTACTCCTACTCCAACATATACCCTTGTTTTGGCTATCGGGCAAGGCAAAGGGAAAAAGAGGAAGCACCCTTCGAAGGGTACCAAGGGAAAGTCTCTTGAAGGCTCCTCATCGAAGACCAAGAGCGGTTCTGTCACTCCTTCTGCCATTCCCAAGGATGTTGAATGCTTCTATTGCCATGAAAAGGCACACTGGAAGCGAAACTGCCCTAAATACTTGCAGGATCTAAAGGATGGGAAAGTGAAACCCACCCATGCAGGTATTTACACTATATTGTCTAATTACTCAACATATTCTAACTCTTGGGTGCTTGATACAGGATGTGGTATTCACATATGTTCTGATTTGCAGGGCCTAAGAAGAAGTGAGGATGTGGAGCACGAAAAGATAAACTTGATAATGGGGAATAGGAAGGCTTCACCTGTTTCCAAGATTGGAGTTTATACCTTGTTGCTTAATAATGGGTTAAAATTAGATTTGAATAAATGTGTGTACTCGTCTGAAATGGAGAGGAATATTATTTCTTTTCATGCTTTGTACAAACAAGGTTTTACCTTTTCGTTTGATAATGAATGTGGTGGTATTAATGCTTTCTTTAAAAATGTGTTTTATTTTAAAGCATTAGCTTGTGATGGTGTGTATGAAACTGTGTCGATTGTAGACAACTTAGGAAATAATGTGTTGTATATTGATTCTTCTACTAGCCTAGATAAAGCATCATTATGGCATTGTCGTCTTGGATATGTAAACAAGAAACGCATAGGCCAACTCCAAAAGAGTGGAGTCTTGGAGTCATTCGACCTTAAATCGGATGATAGTTGTGAATCTTGTCTACTTGGAAAGATGACAAAATCACCCTTCACTGGAACTTGTGAAAGGGGTGAGGGTTTGTTGGACCTAATACATACTGATGTATGTGGGCCATTCAAAACTGCCACAAGGGATGCTAATCGGTATTATGTGACTTTTATTGATGATTTTAGTAGATATGGGTATGTCTACTTAATCAAACATAAGTCAGAAACCTTTGAAAGGTTTAAGGAATTCAAACAGGAAGTAGAAAATCAATTGGGCAAGAACATTAAGATGCTTCGATTCGATCGAGGTGGTGAGTATCTTAGTACCGAGTTCCTTGACTATCTTAAGGAGTGTGGTATTGTCTCACAATTGACTCCTCCCAGGACACCACAACTGAATGGTGTAGCTGAGAGGCGTAATCGAACCTTGTTGGACATGGTTCGCTCTATGATGAGTCGAGTTTTGCTACCAATTTCTTTTTGGGGGTATGCCTTAGAGACTGTCGCCCATATCCTTAATTTAGTCCCTACAAAGAAGGTTACCAAAACACCTCATGAGATGTGGACTGGGAAGGTTCCCAATTTAGACCACATCAAGATTTGGGGTTGCGAGGCTTTTGTGAGGCGTGAAACTCATGATAATATCGAACCCCGAAGTGAAAGGTGTATTTTCATCGGCTACCCACAGAAATCCTTCGGTTACCTCTTCTACAGACCCAGTGAGAATGTGGTCTTTGTAGCAAGAAGAGGGGTCTTTCGTGAGAGAGAATTTATAAGCCAAGGAGACAGTGGGAGGCAAATTGATCTTGAAGAAATTCAAGAAGTAATTGGTGAATGAACCTCAGACACTAGCAATCAACCTGAGGAGGAAACTCCTGTTGAGCAAGCTGATATGTCTGTACCTCCGAGGCGTTCCACACGGGTTAGGAACACACCTTCGTTTTATTATGGTTTTCATATTACTACGGAAGGTGATACGTTTATCAGTGATAGTACACTGGTAAATTTGGATGAACCTAGCAGTGTTAAGGAAGCCATGGCAGGCCCAGAGTCTGCTAAATGGAAGGAGGCTATGGACAGCGAGATACAGTCCATGTATGACAATCAAGTTTGGAACTTGGTTGACAATGTACCAGGCCGTAAAACAGTCCGGTGCAAATGGATCTTTAAGAAGAAGACCGACATGGAAGGAAAAGTGCATACTTATAAGGCTCGACTGGTTGCGAAGGGTTTTACTCAGACTCAAGGTATTCATTATGATGAAACCTTCTCGCCGGTTGCAAAGATTAAGTCAATTAGGGTTATGTTGGCCATTGCTACATTTCATGACTATGAAATATGGCAAATGGATGTCAAAACCGCTTTTCTTAATGGAAAATTGGCTGAGGATGTGTACATGAATCAGCCAGAGGGTTTTGTCAGTGCAGAGTACCCTAATAGAGTATGCGACCTTGAGAAATCCATTTATGGATTAAAACAAGCATCTCGTAGCTAGAATCTTTGTTTCGACGAGAAGGTAAAAGAGTTTGGCTTCTCGAGAAGTGAAGATGAGTCTTGCGTGTATGTCAGAGCTAGTGGGAGTATAGTTAGCTTCTTGGTACTGTATGTGGATGACATACTACTTATAGGAAATGACATCCCAACCTTGTAGGAGGTTAAGTCCTGGCTTGGGAAGTGCTTTGCTATGAAGGACCTAGGGGAGGCTGCCTATATCCTAGGGATAAGGATACTAAGAGAAAGCAGTAAAAGACTAATTGGACTTAGTCAGAGTACCTACTTGGATAAGGTGTTGAAAAGGTTCAACATGGAGAATTCCAAGAAAGGAGATTTACCGATCCAAAGCAATGCCAAACTAAGTAAGACTCAGAGTCCGAGTACAAAGGCAGAGATAGCTGAGATGAGCCAACTACCGTATGCTTCCGCTGTTGGCTCGATCATGTATGCTATGACTTGTACTCGCCCTGATGTGGCCTTTGCTTTGAGCATGGTCAGCAAGTATCAAGGGAACCCTGGCAAGGCTCATTGGACCGCGGTAAAGAACATTCTCAAGTACCTGCGGAGGAATAAGGATTGGATCCTCACCCTTGGTGGGAGTGATGACTTGAGAGTATTAGAATATAGTGATGCTAGTTTTCAGACTGATAGGGATAACTTCCGCTCTCAGTCGGGCTGGGTCTTTACCTTAAATGGAGGGGCAATTTCTTGGAAGAGTTCCAAGCAGGAGATGGTGGCTGATTCGACTTGTGAATCAGAGTATATAGCAGCGAGTGAAGCAGCGAAGGAGGCGATATGGCTGAAGAACTTCATCGGAGACCTTGGATTTGTACCAGCTATTAAGGAACCTGTGGAGATTTTCTATGACAGCAATAGTGCGGTTGCCTTAGCCAAGGAACCAAGAGATCATGCCAGATCCCGACACATTGACAGAAAATATCACTTCATAAGACACAAGATTGAAGAAGGACTCCTCGTGGCAAAGAGGATATCGTCGGATGAGAATCCTACAGATCCCCTTACGAAGGGACTGACGAGGGTTAAACATTTTCAGCATGCAAGGCGCATCGAGCTGAGGGACGATATTAGTTTTACAGATTAGATAGTTTTTCCTGAAACTTGTAAAATGTAATCGACGTTTGATGATGAATAAAATTCGTGATTTATTTACGAGTAGAGTGTTGCTGTCATTGTCAATTATTTACTATTGTTTCAGTTTTGCATGTTTTGACTTCCAGAATAATTAATTTATTCAAACCTCCACAATCGATCATACGTCGGAAGTATGAATCAAGATTGTCATGAATTGGGTTTGTAGATGGCTAAAGGTGTTTAGACATGGCAATGGTTGCTACAACGTTCATGAGTACTCATAAGTTATGAGTATTGGTATAAACCCACGCTCACTTGTATCACTTCATGGAATTTATCTCGAGTGATCGTGAGACGAAAATATCATATAAATCTTCAAACCTAGAGATATGAGTTGTTACCTATGAGTTGGTTGTGCATTGATTGCACGTAAACGCATCAGTAACTTGATGTCATAAAACGTGCCTTTGTGTACAATTCAACAAGTAGTAGAACAAGCATATGAGTCGAAGTTTATTTGTTCCTTTTAGAAATATAAGCGATATCTGGGCCCCTCGATGATTTTGTGTTGACCCATGTACCGGGCCCGGTCAGAACTAAACTGATGTGTTCAGTAAAGTTCTTTGTCAAACAAATCGGAAATCGAGAAACAACTGCCAGACAATAAGCAAGACATAGTTCCATGTGTTTGTCCGGCTGATATCATGAGAACAGAGGATTACATGATCACTTGTCTTAAAATGGCGCTTCATAGTTCAATAGAGTTTTCGAGAGCTACAATTGCTGGTTGGTTCCTGAAGTTATATAGGCAAATACAGTTATTTACTTATCCAAGTGGGAGTCTGTTGGATAAGGTGTCTAAGTCCATAACTTATTTGGTATATACTTGACCCGACCCGGCATGGTCCATTTGGGTTGCACTTCATCCAAACTATTTATGGATAATTTTATGAGAGTTATACACATATGTTTATTAATATATTATAAGTTATAATATATTAATATGAAGTTATGTTATTTAATTCGTCTTAGTCTTAAATTAATTATGAATTAATTTAGAGATTAAAAGGAAGACTAATTAGATTGTGGGCTATTAGTTTTATATGGTGTGGGCTAACACTCATTTGTTAATGGGCTAGGCTTGTATGGAAGTCCATGGATGATCCATGGAGCTTTTAACCCATGGATCATTGGAAAAGGAAAGGTCATGGGTTATTAGGGTTTCACCCTAACCATGCACACTATATAAGCATGCTTATGATGCATGAAATGGCAACTAGTGAACTAGTGTGTGTGCTTGTGTGTGGCCGAAAATACAAGTGTGTATACTCTCTCAAAGTTTTCCAAGAGTTTGTGGTGATTTGTGATTCCATTTGAGGCATTCACACTATTGGTGCTTGGCCCTCAAACTCTTCAAGAATCAAACTCATCAAAAAGGTATGTAATCTCTTCTAACTCTTTTATGTTTAAAAGTACCCCATGCCATGTTAGATAGGTTATGAACCTTGGAAAATTATTATTTTGCATGTATTTAGACAAACATAGATCCAAGGTTTATTAGGGTTGTATGCACACTTAGGAAGTGTTAGATTGCTCAAAACCCAACAACATGAACATTAAATACAAAGAAATAGTATTAACTATTCTAAATCTTTCAGCAGTATAAACTATATTGGTTACTCATCACCTGCAAATGTTAAACATTGAGAGGGATAAGCGATAACGCTTAGTGAATTCAATAAATAGATACAATATAATCTTATGCCTTATATATACCAATATAACAGAAACAAAATTGAACAAGAACAACAATAACATATGTGTATCATATGTCAGGCTTTCAATATCAACTCAAGATTTGATTCAAAGATTTACGATCAATGAGACATAACGATTTCAATACTTGATATGCATCAATAAAGCTTTGGCCCTAATGGCACAGAAGACGTACAATTTTTGATTAACATTTTGGTAGATTTCAGGCTTATAGCCCTGTCTAACCATTTGCCAATACCATAGAATAGAGATCATTCTCTTACGGAGTCATGCTCTACATGGTCAGAGGCTACATACCAGTCCTATCTAACCTTCTGCCAATGTCATAGAATAGAATTCATTCTCTTACAAGACATGTTCTACATGGCCAGAGGCTACATACTAATACCACCGTGAATCAAAGTCCTTTCACTGATCACATGGTCAAAGGTATAACTTTGCTACAAATATAGCAAGAAATAACAACACGAGATAATAACACGGAAAAAGCACATAGCACATATAACACATAACATATAATTGTTCTTGTATATTGAACTCACCTTGAAATAACCGGGGGTTAAAATAGTAATTTGTGCAGCACTTCGTTCCTATAAATAGCTTTCTTCTATAAAAACCGGGAGCTTTCTTGAAAACCGGGCTCTACGAAGGTAGAGCTTCAAACCAAAAAGATATATTTCTCGGGGTCTTCGAGCACTTCGAGGCGTGTTCCGGGGGTTAAAAAGGATATCGGGGCTTCGGGGGAAGTGGAAATAATAAAAATATTCAAAAAGGGGTGAAAATGGCAATTTCTCCAAATTACCCGAGTAATATCGCAACCCTTCTATTTATAGGGGAGAAGGAGCTCGGATCCGAAGCTAGGAGGAACACGCGGCAGCAGCGAGGGGCTCCAGATGGAGCGCATGCGAGGGAGGCAGGTGGAGGTGCGAGGCTCGGACACGCGAGGAGGGCACGCGTTGGACGACTATTGGACCGAAGCTCGGACTCAGAAGAACGCGACACGCGTGTCAGACAGCTAGCTTCGGACGCGCCATGAGTCGGACACGGGGCGAGATCTGACGCGAGGTGACGTGGCCAAGCTTATCCATGCGAAATTTCTCTTATATTGTGCCCAAAACTTCTAAAATCCATAACTTTCACATACGAGCTCCGTTTTTGACGTTCTTTATATGCATGCGTAGGCGGGAATATATTCTACAACTTTCGTTTGGACTTCGTCAATTAATTTTGAATTTATTTTTAATATTATTATTTTTAACAGACCGGGACTGGTAAATCCGTTAAAAATTTAAAACTTCTTCATCCGACATCCGTTGTGGTCTGTCTTTTTACCGTTGTACTACTATTGACGAGACCTTCTATTCTCGTTTAGCTTGTTTCGGCTAAATATCGTTCGTTCATTATTTCGAGTTTTTAGCTGTCTACCGTGTTGGGTCGTGTTTTGTTAAGTATTGCGTCGATTGGGCTCGCTAGTTAATCCGTTTTTGTATCTCCGGTATGGGCCTGTCCATCCGTGAGCTTGATAGGGTTTATTATAAATATAGGTGCTTGCATGCATCTTAGGTGAACAAAAGGAACAAAAGAATAGATTGATCAGAGAAGTTTTATTATCGTTCTGTAACCCTAAGTCCTCTACAGCGGAAGTTCTTAGTCAAGCTCTGCTGAGGACTGTTTGAATTAATCATTCGACACATTGTGATTCAACCTTGTCTTGTTTATTGTTTTATGTTCTTCGCACTACCTGTTACAAAGATCTAATCGATCTTCAAGTTAGTTTTTAACTTATCATACCGCTATTCCGAAACTTAGAAAAATCATAATTTCCTCATACAAAGTCAGATTCAAAAGTTCTTTATATGAAAGTTCATTAATTTCACGAGTTCTACAACTTTCATTTAGATCACTAAGGCTAAAAAGTAGTTTATCGAAAACTAACTTTTTACACGAAATAGTGTTTGTAAGTTTTGTCACAGATCTTCGATTGGTCATAACTTCTTCGTTATAACTCGGGTTTCAACGGACTTTTCGCCTAAATGTTTCTAACGAGATTCTCTACAACATTAAATAATAAAATTGTACTTATTTCAAATTTTATATTTTCGCTAAAATTTTACTATTTGGCTTTTAATTAGAATCCCATAAGATTTCCAATATTTTCCGAGTGATTCTAAACACAGTTTTACTTCATTTCTAGTAAAAACTATATGTTAGAACTCAACACTCAATATTATTCACATTTAATAATTACATAACACGATAACAGAACGTGTATGTTACAATCATTGTAATCTCAGTCATCGACTATGTCTTCTACTTGAGAGACAAAAACTCCTGGGCCAACCGTTCCCTCTCCATCGGGGGAACATACTCATCTCAGAGCACGTCACTGCAGCGTGCTCTGCAGGAGTAAAACTGGTCATCACAAACTTCCACCAGTCTTTCGCTCCAAAGCGAAGCTGGTTCAACGTGAACCGTACCCTTAAATACTTTGGGCATGAACAAGTGTAGAAACACGCCTCAATATTAGAGATCCATCTCATAACAGCAATTGGATCCCGAGTCCCATCAAACTCCGGTGGCTTCATGTTGCTGAACTCCCGGTACAGCAACGAGTCACCTCCTAGTGGCATGGCAGCAGCGACAGCTGCAGCAGCAGCCGCCTCAAAAACTGCAGCATATCGCTCGTCAAATGTCTCAATCAAAGTGGTCTTAATAGACCCAAACATCTCCGGAATAGCCTCTCGTATGGTTGTGGCCACCTTGTCTTGAATCATCCTGTGAATCTCCTCATCGCTAACTCCACTGCTCCCTGGGGTGTGGCGTGTACCCACCATGATGTCTCTGAAACACAACACAAAATCATTAGAGACTTGCTCGAGCATACTCACACTCGACTAATCATCCCTACTTGCTCCTTAGCATCCTAAGGATTCTTACTTGGACTGCATACAGACCGGGTGCTTTCAGTAGTACGGGCCCAATACTACCTTCCGCACCCCACCTATAGTCACCCCAAGTCCTCCTCCTAGGATTCTAACTCATGGATCATAGACTACTCTCTCAGAATACCCCTCTCAAGATCATCTAAGTATCTTTTCCTAGATTATTTCCCGACTCAGAACTCAACACATAATCAGAGAAAATAATAGATAACACTGATCAAAAGCATCTCCTAGGCTAAGGCATCACAAATCAGACAATTCTAGCAGTAGAATATGAAATACCTAGCCTACTCACTAGCATGCAAATCTAATAAAATATGGCATAACTATCTCATAATACAAAAGTATGGGTATTTTGGGAAATCACCGTTCGGGCTCTGGCTGATTATACACACCGCTCCAACTCATTTCCTCTTAGAACCCTTTCTCGTTTTAGAAAATCATTTCTTTTGAAATTTTTTTTCTCAAATCCTCAGTTTGAGTCCAAACACACCCGGAGGTGCATCCGAATCCCTCAAACCAAGGATTTAATACCAACTTATAACAATGTAAAATTTTAATCAAATTTTCAATTTAAAAACACCTTTATCTCAATAATAAAATTTAAAAAAGCCACAATGTCAAATCATCAAATCTCATATCCAAAAACTGTATATATCAAATGTTGGGTTTTGGTCATAAGACATCCTATGTGCTCATACAAACCCTAAAGCTTGGATCTAGGTTTCTCTATTGTACATACTTTGAATCCAAGACTATGAACCCTAATTCTAGCATATGGAAATCAGAATTCACATGTAAATAGGTTTAAGAACATACCTTGATTGTTATATAGCAATAACAATCCAATTCCTCCTTGAATTGACCTTGGAAAGCTGAGAGTCACAAGTGTCAATCCTCTAATGGCTTACAAACACCAAGAGCAAGTGGAGAAGGTATATAGAGAGAGGAGGGAGGTTAGAATTCGTCCTTAGGACCTCTTGGGAAGGGTTAGACGAATTCCTAAGCCCTAGGGGGTTTATATAGGTGTAAAGATAGAGTTTCAGTCATTATCCTTATCTAGTTGCTTATCCACCAAGCAACCCATAAGATAATCCTTGAATCCTTATCATAGTCGAATTCTAAGTGATTATCACTTCAAATTCGTCCACCATATATATAAGATAATCCTTACCTTATTTTGTAACTATCACATAATTACAATTCAGCCCCTCTAGTTTAATTAATTACACTTGATCACAAAATTAATTCTTAATTAATTATTGACCAATATTAATTAAACAAATATGATTTCTCCTTTAATATATTATTCTTATAACATATTAATAAATCATAATAACCTCTCTCTCTTTATTTATTTCTCCAATCAAGTTGCTTTGGTGAAGGCAACCCAAAAGGACCATGCACCATCGGGTCAAGTACATACCAAAATAGTTATGGACTTAGACACTAATCCAACAGTCTCCCACTTGGATAAGTCTAACAACTATTCTGCGTATGACTTCGGATCCCGATCCGCAATCGTAGCTTTCCAAAGCCGCTGTCAACTCTGATCATATCAAATACGCGTGTCCTTAGATAAGGGATCATATATTCCTCCATTCTAGATATCATATGAGATATGATTTCAAATCATTCTCTTTGTACTATATCTCGATTTCCGATTTATGACGACTGACTAATGGAACAAATCAAATTAGCCCTAGCCCGGCCGAGCATTTACGTTTGTCATCACTAAACCATCGAGGGGCCCAAAGATATCGCCTTTATCCTACTTTGAATAAAAGGAATGAATAAACTTTGATACAATGCTCGCTTGCACTCACGCACTGAATTACACACAACAATATGTTTTATAACACCAAGTTACTGGTGCGTTTACATATTATCAATGTGCAACCAATTTGCAAGATACAACTTACATATCTCGGTTTCAAGAATATAAGATATTATCGTCTCACCAATCACTCGTAATACAATTCATGGAGTGATCCAAGTGAGCGTGGGTTTAATCCAATGCTCAAGTCATATTCATAAGCACTCATGAACGTTGCAGCAAACATTTGCTTATGTCTAATACTCTTCTAGACAATCTACACACCAATTCATGACAGTCTTCATTCATATCTACTTCCAACATATGAATGACTATGGCCTGTTTGAATAATTCGATTATTCTTAATAAACTCAATTATTCTAGAAGTCAAAACATGCAAAGTGAAACACAAGAATAATACTAATCCCATATGGCCTCAAACCTTTGAGCATAAGTAAAACACCTTTTATTTATCACCATATTGATTACTCATTATTTGTCGTTTCGGTTAAGCAACTTCTTACTTGAATTCCAACACTTGTCTCATGCTCCTAGCATGCACACAATGTTTACCTATGGTTCTTACTTTGTGAAACAGATCAATTGAACACATTTCCAATCTTTCTCATTTTACAACTCCAAATCCTTTTTCCATAAGTATAAGAATATCAATTCTTGCTACTTATAGAATATGCTAGATTCTAACACTTTATGCAATGATCCTTTCGTAATGTCACTGCACCAAAGTCACAAAGACTATTGCCAATGATATTACAAAGTCCTCTATCGGGGATTGTTACAAGACAATTCCAGAGACGTGATGTCTCTCACTCAAAGTACATTCTTTGAACATCCTTTTGCATAGAAGTTTCTAATCTAGTCATAGATTTCTCAATATTCAATTCCCAATATGGACACACTTCCATATGTTCCATATGACAACTCATTCTTAATAGAATCTTATCTATTCGTAATGATGTCGATATGGTCCATCCAATATGGAAACATTTGCATATTTTTCAATACTATACTTCCAACTACTCACAAGCGACCAATCCTCGTCGAACTTTGGATTGTCCTTTGATAGTTGTTTAATTATTTTAGTCAAAACCGATTCTAGTCCCTTTTCTCTCTAAATGCACTCGACATTTGGAAAATTTTAGAATGTTCAAACATTAAAGCATTTGCAATCGATCCTATACCCGAAGCGTATGGGACACGACGCATAATGTTTTATTTGCTATGTTCTTAAAATTCGAATTGTGAAGAGGGATGCCGTAATCATAATCGAAATTTTAAGAACACACTTTGTACCTTTGACTAAATTTTATTAACATTTCTCAACCTAAACTATTGCGACTTTGCAAAGTATGACTCTTGTTTTCTATAATTAATATTGCTAACCTTGCAATACTTTCCTTAATAATCATACAATCATAACTTTTATGCTCCCACTATCATGATGATTATTATAAAACATAACACTTATGCTCCCACTAGCTTCGACATGTATTCATAAACATCTTAACTTTCAGAAAACCAATGCTTATTGAATTTCTTAAGTTCATGTTCCAAATACTTAGTGCTTTGATAATCTTTTATCAAGGTTTTTTGAACTTATACACATTTGCCTTCGATAGTTCATATGTGTGTCTAAACAATTAAGACTAATTGCCAAACCTCATAATTCAAATTATGGAAAGGGATACCGTAACCATAATTGAATTTGAGAATGCAATTTTACAATCACTATCTTCTTAAAATCTCTCTTAGTGAAAGCATTTCCTCACAATCATTTTCATGAAGGAGGAAATCTTATGACACTTAGATTTGAGCGGTGTATGTGTTCCTATCCATGTGAATTTGTTAAAACTAAAGTTTACGACAAATTCAAACTCATATGGACCGAACTTTCTTAATCTTGATTTCTTGCCTTTATGGTAGCACAGCTGCCCACCATGTCTTCCAAGTAGTTAAGCAACTCACCCTTTCCTATCAATGTACCTTTCATCGATTAAGGTGATTTGCCTTTTATGCGTTTAAAATGAGAACTTACATGCATAATTAACTTAATTGGAACAGAATCAAAATATTGTCAACACGATAGGTTGTAAACCTCAACTCGTGTGCTAGTGATGATCGTTAAGGTTTATTTGATTTGTTCTTGAAACCTTTCAAGACCATTAAGGCTCCCACTGACTCCTTGACATATAAGATTCTTTTGTCAATAAACATTTCTTGACAAACAAATATTCAAGAGTTAGTGTAGCTTTTATCAAAAAACACTTCATAAATTGGTCCTAGTCGGTCTTTGTCCTATTCAAGACATCACAACTTTCCACATTTGATGAATGTTGTAAACCTTTAATACTTTTCACTCATTGTCACAATCTTAACTTTAAGACTTGTTATTGAAACGAAGTATGATTGACTTATTGATTTAACCATTTCTTCAATTCTTGATTCCTCTTCTTAGACATACAATTGTACTAAGACTCACTTAGAGGATCAATTGAGATATGGTTCTTAATCATTAAGACCTATCATAAAGCATAAAAGCTACTCTCCTTTCTTCTTAGAATGGAGAAACTTTTATCTTTCTGCCTACTTGATTCTTCTTATTCGTTCTGCTATTGATCTAAACATTTTCAATCAATTCAGAATTACACTTAATCTTATAAGCATAATCATATTTACTAAACTTTTAGTAAATCATGACGAATGTCTTTGTTACTTTTATGGTGGACTTGATCAACACGCAACTTTGTGTATTCGATCTCCAAGTCCTTCACTTGACACTTTGTCAATGAATTAGTCTAATTTCCAAATACAAAATTTCTCATTCATCGTGCATCCACGTTGCATGATTCCAAGTTTCTGTCCAATTGAAACTTGGACGATAAGAAACTCTCCCTATTTGGTAAATTCTCGACTTTTCCATAAACACCATAAATAAGAATCATATCCATTTGTTGTAGAAATATGCAAACACCAATTTTCATAACGATTTCATTGCAAGGAAAATTTATTTTATTTATAAAAAGCAGTGGAAAACATTTGTCCTTACAATGCAAAATCCATTGAAAACTATGTATTTCAAAAGAAAATTTCTAACAACTCTATCATAACTATCTAAGTTCAAAATCTAATCTTCAAGTCCATGCGATCAAGATCCATTCCTTGTGATTAGATTCTTCTTGCTCTTTCACCAAGCTTCCTTTCTTTTCACCGATCCTGCAAAACATTCAAATGCAATCTTATCACATTAAGAATCAATGAATAGGAACTTAATTGAGTTAGATAGTGGATTTTACCTGAAGCGCAGCCATACTCTTTGACTCTCCCATCTTTTGGACTCTTCAGGCTCTTTTGGACGACTTGTATCCAAAGCCCTTTCTTTTGGCAGCAAACACAGGTCGGTTCTCCTAGAACGTCCTCGGAAGTACGGTCGGTTGACTTTCCCAACAAATACGCTCCATTGCTTCGCCAAATCATTTCTGATTCGGCAGCAATGAGCATGTAAGTTAGGTCAATGAGGTTGTCGTCATGATTCATCATATAATACTTTCTTTTGAACTCATTATATGATTCTGGAAGTGACTGCAAAACCCAATTCACAGCCAACTCATTCGGGAATGACACACCCAACATTATCAACCTATCAATGTGTGATTTCATTCCTAGAACGTGGGCACACACGGGTTTACCATCTTCATGTTTCATTTCCAATAGGGCTTTAGTGATGTTGAACCTTTCAATTCTTCGATCTTGTGGGTTAGGGAGAACAATTGGAGGAGGTGGGGGAAGTGAAGCATGATTTCTTGTTCCTCGATCGAATTGTGGAATACCATCTTCATGTGGAATGCTTGTTCCACGGGATTTGAGAAGACCATAGTTGTCGAACTTTGACATCTACAAAACGGGAGAAAAACGAATTCAAGTTAGTTGATAGATTGAGTCCTTAGTAAATCACCCAAATGAGATACTAAGGCTAGGACCCATCACAATATTCTACAACTCGGGAGAGGGATGCCGTAACCCTAATTGCAGAATATTTGAAGGTAAGTGAATGACGATTCACTGATTTCCACCACGAAAAACGAAAAAGAAATTTAAGTTTTAAATCTATGAAAACTCCTAGATCCTTTGAGATTCATTGAACTTTCAATGGCATGTTTAAATCTCGATATGCCCCTCTTGTTTGTGACTGGGATGCCGAGGATCACAAAGCGGGTGTGAATAACCATGCAAACTTACATGGTGCCCTCACATGTTACAATAACCTATTTGATGTGCCGGTAAACCACACACGCTCCACCGAACTATGACAAACATTGAGTCACCCTTTGCTACCTTTGCTTAGAACTAATTAGTGTGCCCGTAAACCACACACGCTCTACTAACGTCTTCGCAAGGGCACAAAGTTTAATTTCATGGAATTGCATCAATTCACTTTTGCCTAAGTAACTAAGATTGGGAATTTTATGAAAACATTTAGTTACTTTTATATTTCATTATACTTATAATGGAAGGTTTCGTCCTATCCTACCCGTTCGGCTAACGACCCTTCACTAGTCAAGAGTGCGGTGGGTAAGAGTGGATACCCATTCAATCGCCATTTTATAGGCAATCTCCTTAAACACCCCTTATAGACTAGCTTCGTGAATGAGGCCTACTAACGGTAAGACTGACTTTTACTCATACATATATATAATGTTAGACTTTTAATGTTATATATAGTATAGGGTGTATTTTATACTTTCAAAATACTAGGTGGTCTAATTTAACAATTATACTTTTAATTCAATTAAATTGTAAACCTAAACTTTTATGGATTTATTAAACTTCTTTTAATTATACACCTTAATTAATTAACAAAACCATAATGGTGTGATTTGAACTTTTTCAAAACTACACGAGAGTTTTAGAATTTAACATTCCTAATTAAACTTTTAATCGACTTTTAAATTCGAAAACATGAGGGCAAGTTTTGAAACCTTTTTTTCAAAACATTAGGGTTTCAACTATTTAAATTTCAAAACTACAATACTATTGGGTTCAAATTTAAACTATAAAACCTAAAGGGCAAAATATGAAACTTTTCATAACAACAAGGATCAAATAACAAATAATCTTAACTAACATTTAATTACATAATTATCCATATTTGATTTGTTTAATGATTTCTTGCAAAACAATTTATCAATTTACTCAAAATAATTAATCAATTATCTTATAAGGAAACAATTATCTTATTAATTGATAAATATCTTCAATTAGATCAAAAATATAGTCAAATATATCATATAATCGGATTAATATTGATCTAACATGATAAGGTAACTATCCCAATGCAAAAACAGCAAGAAATCCCGAGATAAGCTCTATTTGACGAGTTGACTCGTCGAGTCAAGCCTGGACTCGTCGAGTCAAGCCTGGACTCGTCGAGTCACGTTGGACTCGGCGAGTTCAACTATGGACTCGGCGAGTCCAACCTCCAAAACACCAAAAAACAAATTTTTTAGATATACAATGCATCAATACAATTGAAACCAGGCTAGGCTCTGATACCACTGATGGGTTTTGGTCATAAGACATCCTATGTGCTCATACAAACCCTAAAGCTTGGATCTAGGTTTCTCTATTGTACATACTTTGAATCCAAGACTATGAACCCTAATTCTAGCATATGGAAATCAGAATTCACATGTAAATAGGTTTAAGAACATACCTTGATTGTTATATAGCAATAACAATCCAATTCCTCCTTGAATTGACCTTGGAAAGCTGAGAGTCACAAGTGTCACTCCTCTAATGGCTTACAAACACCAAGAGCAAGTGGAGAAGGTATATAGAGAGAGGAGGGAGGTTAGAATTCGTCCTTAGGACCTCTTGGGAAGGGTTAGACGAATTCCTAAGCCCTAGGGGGTTTATATAGGTGTAAAGATAGAGTTTCAGTCATTATCCTTATCTAGTTGCTTATCCACCAAGCAACCCATAAGATAATCCTTGAATCCTTATCATAGTCGAATTCTAAGTGATTATCACTTCAAATTCGTCCACCATATATATAAGATAATCCTTACCTTATTTTGTAACTATCACATAATTACAATTCAGCCCCTCTAGTTTAATTAATTACACTTCATCACAAAATTAATTCTTAATTAATTATTGACCAATATTAATTAAACAAATATGATTTCTCTTTTAATATATTATTCTTATAACATATTAATAAATCATAATAACCTCTCTCTCTTTATTTATTTCTCCAATCAAGTTGTTTGGTGAAGGCAACCCAAAAGGACCATGCACCATCGGGTCAAGTACATACCAAAATAGTTATGGACTTAGACACTAATCCAACATCAAATCCATTATCCTCCAAAAACATATCTTCAAAGCGAGTGTGTGTACAAACAAGCCGATGCCTTCACGCAATCCTAAGAAGTACCTGAAACACATACCTATAACACGGTAAGCACGAAGCTTAGTAAGTTCCCCAAAATACCACACACATCACATTAGCCACTCGAGGCTAACTCAATACGACCCTCTGGTCAACGTGTTCCAATGGAGACCCTCCGGTCCCACAACTCGGGAGGACCCTCCGGCCGTAACTCAATAAGTTCATAACAATAAAGAATAAACCACAAGGGCAAAATGCAGAGTATCACAATACATAGATAAGCACAAAAGACATCGCAGTCACACAAAGATACCACTCATGGTAAGTATAGTGAGAAGACTCACCTCGCAAGAAATCGGCAAATCTCGAACTCAAATCACTGGTCTAGCCTCCGCCTAACACACATGACAATTATCCCTAATTAATCATGGCTCTAAATAAGCTAATCTAACCCTTATACAAACTCACATAAGGGTAAAAGACCATTTTACCCCTCAATGGCCTTAATAGTCCACAAGTTGACCAAACCTTAAAAGTCAACCAAAAGTCAACGGAAGAGAGTACGCTGCGCGTACCAGCTTACTACGTTGGGCGTACTCTACCGACATGCATGCATCGGGGATGCTCGACCCCTATGTTGCGCGTACTGGGATTACGCCTAGCGTACATCCCATTTTTGCTCTTCTCACTCACTTGATCTTAATCAGTTAAGACCTTGGCTCATGTCACAAATCTGGACTCCCTAATAGCTCTTATTCCATAAAGTCAGCGACTTTAAGCCTTTGCATGGATGGAATGGTCACAAGCACACAAAACACTCACTCTCTTATCTCAAAAGCCTATATCTTATGCATGGCTTGATTCCAACACCCAGGATTGGATTTTTATGACACTACACCACTAAATACACTCAAAGGGGTTGATCATAGTCTCTAGAGTTTAATATCACATTAAGTCTCTAACTTTTGGGACAAAACCCTAAAATGCTCTACTAAAATGCACAAATCATAAGACTGAGAAAGCTTTGAGATTTATACCTTAAAATGAAGCTCCACACTCAGATAAGCTTAGATCCAAAGCCTAGAATCCTACTCCTTATTCTTTAAGGCTCTTTCTTCACTCCAAAGAAACACAAGAATACTCCCAAGGCTCTCAAATGCACTCACAAGCACTAAGAACGAAAACTAGGGTTTATGAGGGTTTGTGTCTGGCAATGGTGGCCAGGAATGAGGCCATCATAACCTTTATATAGGGGACTCACCTTAAATTAGGGTTTTCACTCTAGGCCTAGTACGCCCAGTGTACCCTCTGGTACGCCCAACGTACTAGGTGGCTTCCACGTCAAATGCACGCATATGAGTACGCTGAGTGTACACTCTAGTACACCCCACATACTCATTCGCCACCTTTTCTCTTATAGGGACTAAAATGAACAAGTACTTAAAAGACCAAGGGTTACAAGGTATACCTAGGCTTGGGATGTTACAATAGAGCTTCCTGATTCTAGGGTTTCCACATAACTTGATAACTAGGGTTAGTGTTCCACACTTAACCCTTAAGGGATTAATCCATTAAGTTAAATATTGCATTAAGTTAATTGTAGAAAGTATTATTTTAAGTTTAATTTATAGTTTTAACATGGGTCCCGACCAACTCCAAAAACTAGGGTTTCATGACATTAGGGTTTTCTAAACCCTAATTAGGATTTCCAACTCCTAAAGTTAGATAATTAGCTAATTAAATATATATATATATATATATATATATATATATATATATATAATAAATTGGGCACCACCCACTGCCACCTCAGGTAGTGGTGGCCGGCGAAGGTCCGTGGAGGCAGCCACCACCTCACGACAGTAGTGGTGGTGGTTTCGAGTTAGAATATGACCAAATAAGCTTCTACTACATCAACCATACAGAACCACTCATATATATAATAATACACAACCACCTAACACGGTGGCCTGTGGTGGCAAAAAACAGTAGTGAGGCGGTAGCTACCATGGTCGGTTGCCATGGTGGGTTTCTTCTTCGTTTTCTATCCATACTTCACCATCACGCAAACAGAAAAACAGCACCCACACACATAAATGTGAAATTACATACAAACACAGCCACCCTTGTGGTGGCAGGTGGTTGTCGGAGAAACGATAGAAAATAGGCCTCTGCTCGGAGCGGCGGTGACGACGACAGGATGTTGTGAAGCAACAGAGGTAATTGAAGAGGAATGGAAGGTTGCGCCTTTACCGGCAGAAAGCAGCAGCAACCACGAATCTTTGTTCTTCCGACCTCCGCTATGTACATGTTGTCGTCTATGTCTTTGTCGATGACAAGGGCAGTAGTGGTCGCTTGGCAGTTATAGCAACAATGAGGATGTCAATAGTTGGAGATAGGAGGGATAAGGTGGCGGCGATCTTAAAGCTAGGGTTAGGGTTTTAAGGGTAGTGTACCGGTGATTAGAAAGAGGGTGGATGGGAACGTGTTTTAAGTCCTGTCTCCAATTCAAACTTCAATGCATTTGTACAAGATTGGTCCCTGCCTCCACAAATCCTTTTCAATTTAAATCCAATAATTACCGAACAACCCTTGCTCATGAATTTCCTTACATTTTAAGTCCTAATGTTACAATATAGACCCAAAATTCTTGAAAATATATCATTTAACTCCTTATGGCTAACACATATAAATTATTACGAATTTACGGCTAAAATAAAATAATGTATAAAATACATCTCAGGGTTTTTTAGGGCTTATTATTTATTTATTTACTTATTTTATTTTATTTTAAACAGAACGTTACACTACATTTATTAGAATTGAATACAATATCTAGTTTTGTATTATTAAGGAACAAATCGTGGAGTCTAAGAAGAGAAATTGCTAAACTGAAAGCTTGGAGTCACAACAGCAGTGGTGATGGACTCCGGCGAGGGTAAGAGAGTCGACAACGTTACTGTGAAAGAGAACGAAACAACACTGGTGGTGCTTCACCGGAAGGGTTGCCGGTCGTGATACTTTGTGGAATGGCGACAAGATCAAAGGAAGTAGGAGGTAGTCTGAGATGAAGGATTGTGAGGGTGTTGGGCTTACACACAAAGAGAGAGAGAGAGAGAGAGAGAGAGAGAGAGAGAGAGAGATAGAGAGGTGGAAAACTTTATATATATATATATCATAATTACATTTCCTTTTATCTTTTTTTTAAATAAAAAAAGGGTTATTGAGATAACAACACATGAAAGTTTTACGTTTGGTTTTAAATGACCATTTAGCTTTCTTTTGTACCTGTCAAACCATTAAACTCGAACATTACCGGTCTAAAACACCATTTTTCTTAAAATTATCAGGTTTTCAGGTTACATTTGCTTATGTGTACATTGACTTCTTATAATTAATGGTTTCCATAGCCACGTGGATGCACACGTGGAGTTTGACATTGAAGAACCATCATCAATCTCACCACCAACACCACCACCTTCTGTTTCCTCCCACTACCACTGGCACCATCCATCCAATGCAGAACTATTTATAAATAGTCATTAAATTTCTAAATTCAATATATTAGTTACTTAAATAAATTTGAGAAAAAAGGTAAAATGGTAGCACGATGTCAGTAAATCCACCGTTAAACCTTAAACATTGATCGTCAACAAAACTCTTCCTCCTCTCACCTGCAAATGCTAAAGCTTTTTCCCTGGCGGCGACACGACCCCCACAACCAAAACCTACCACCAATCCTCTTTATATATTCTGTCATCTAACAAAATCTCATTTTGAAGACGACCCACCTTTTTCCCCAATCCTCAAAACTATAAACCCCCGAAATCAGAACAACAAGAAGCTCAAAGGAAATGCATCGAACAAGAAACCCTGGAACGAATTTCCTATAAAATCAAATTTACCCTTTGAATTTAGGTACTCGTACTCCAAGACCAACCCTTCTGTCAAACCCATTAGGTATCGAGAAACCCCAAAATTCTCTTATTTTGGACCGGGTCAACTTGAACGGGCATGGAATGGCACAGTGGCTCCGTTGCAGTAGGTTATTGACATCGCCAAGGTAGAAGAAGAGAGAAATGTTGTTCTTGGAATCCATTATCGGTGGAAGAAGTATCTAAACTGGTTGGACAATATCGACACAATGATTCCTCTTGCCAAATCAATTTGGTTATAAATTACATCTTTACTACTAAATTGTTGTAAATTGATTATGCTTCCGTGTAGAAAATCAATTTAATCATATTAAATTGACATTTATGATGTGTTAGTGAAGGGTGGGGTTACTCACAACATGTTCGATGGCATCCGTGGCCAAACCTTGAGAAGTACATGCCCTTTCATCTTGATTTTTCATTGGATGCATGGTGACGGTGGTAGTGGGAGGAAGCAGAAGGTGGTGGTGAGATAGATTATGGTTCTTCAATGTCAAAGTCCACGTAAACATCCACGTGGCTATTGAAACCTTTGACTATAAGAAGTCAATGTACACATCAACAAATGTAAACTGAAAACCTTATAATTTTAAGCGAAACTGTGTTTTAGACAGGTAATTTTTGAGTTTAACAGTTTAACAGGTACAAAAGAAAAATTAAATGGTCAGTTAAAACCAAACGTAAAACTTTCATGTGCTGTTATGTCAATAACCCTAACAAAAAACTTCATATAGGGTATATGTTTTTTGAAATGATGGAAATGTCTTTCTATTAACGGTCAAAAGATGACATTGTGAGCTAAAATGACTATTTGTTAAAATTTTTGAAACCACATAGACCATTAGTGATATTTTTTGAACTTAGAGACTAAATTTTAGATTTCTGGATACCACATGTACAATTTATGAAGTTTTGTTTTTTTACACGTTATAAAAACAATAGAGTTTTCTTTTGAAATATGTTTTTATAGAGCCTACAAATTAAAAAAAAAAAAAAAGTATATCTTTATATATATTTAATTTTTTATAATAGTTAAAGTCATATAATTATATTTAATGTAACTTCCAAACATTATATATTGAAATACATTATATATTGAAAATTGATTCGTAGATTATAATATATATTCTAAAAAGACGTTATATGTACAAACTATATAATTTTTATATAATTTTTAGAATATAAATAATTATAAGGCAAAAAGTTGTCCTTGAGAATGATATTTTATTTATGATATGATAGGCTACCATCCACAATGTCCTGTGGAAACTGTTTCTTCATTAAGGTAAACATAAAACAGGAGATTAATAATTTTTAGTTAAAAATTGCAGAGACAATGAAAATGGGATGTTATTATTTCAATAAATTTGTTAGTATAAAGGTAACCCCTATCATCCTATAGGTATTAACCACACATCCCCATCATACCTTTAAGACAAACTATTCAAACTAGCCAAAGTCCATCTCCCCCGAATCAGAATGGCCTCTTTTGCATTCAAGTCTTTCGTCGGCCTCCGACCATCTTTGCCGGAAAAACACCACCATCACTCACTCACCACTCTACCTAAATCCATTGCACCAAGCCAAGCTCACTACCGCCGTCTCAATGTCGTCGCCGCCAAAACCAGCCCAAAAATCACTGGACGAAACCTTCGAGTCGCAGTCGTTGGCGGTGGTCCTGCCGGTGGAGCAGCTGCCGAAACTCTAGCCAAAGGCGGAATAGAGACGTTCTTGATCGAGCGCAAACTGGACAATGCCAAGCCCTGTGGTGGTGCAATTCCACTTTGCATGGTCGGAGAGTTTGACTTGCCGTTGGATATCATTGACCGCCGTGTCACCAAGATGAAGATAATCTCCCCGTCCAACATTGCCGTCAACGTCGGTCAAACCCTTAAGCCCCATGAGTATTTCGGCATGGTCCGCCGGGAAGTCCTCGATGCATACCTTCGTGACCGCGCTGCTGCCTCCGGTGCCACCATCATCAACGGATTTTTTGTCAAAATAGACAAACCCCAAGAGAAAAAAGCACCTTACGTCCTCTATTACAACGCCTACAACGGAAAAAGAGGATCAGCCGGAGAAAGGATGAGTATTGAAGTGGACGCAATAATCGGCGCTGACGGAGCAAATTCCCGTGTCGCAAAATCCATTGAGGCCGGTGATTACGAGTATGCAATAGCGTTCCAAGAACAAGTCAAGATCCCAGAAGACCAAATGCATTACTACGAGGACCTTGCTGAGGTATACGTCGGCAAGGACGTGTCACCAGACTTCTATGGATGGGTGTTTCCGAAATGCGACCACGTAGCTGTCGGAACAGGAACAGTCACACACAAACCCGACATCAAAAAATTCCAACTCGCCACGCGCCTCCGTGCGCATGACAAAATTCGTGGCGGAAAGACCATACGGGTGGAAGCTCACCCCGTACCTCAACACCCTCGACCGAGGAGAGTGGTGGAGAGGGTAGCCCTGGTAGGAGATGCGGCGGGGTATGTGACGAAATGCTCCGGTGAAGGTATATATTTTGCGGCGAAGAGTGGGCGGATGTGTGCGGAGGCGATAGTGGAGGGATCAGAGAACGGTAGGAGGATGGTGGATGAGGGTGATCTGAGGAGTTATCTGAAGAAATGGGATAAAACATATTGGCCGACGTATAAGGTGCTGGATGTGTTGCAGAAGGTGTTTTACAGGTCAAATCCGGCGAAGGAGGCGTTTGTGGAGATGTGTAGCAATGAGTATGTTCAAAAGATGACTTTCGACAGTTATTTGTACAAGAAGGTGGCGCCGGGGAATCCATTGGAGGTCTTGAAGCTCGCCGTGAACACGATTGGGAGTCTCGTTAGGGCCCATGCGCTTAACAATGAGATGGTTAAGATATATTAAGTTATTACTAATAATATTCATGATATCAAGTTATCATTATCAATGTAATAATAAATTTGATATTTGTTTATGTTTCGCTTTAGAGATTTCCTATCGAGTAAAATAGAATATTTTTATTATTAATTTAAGTACATAAGGCTGCCGAAGTGTTTAGTTTAAGATTGAAGAAAATGTCATGTCACTATTTACCCATTATACAACTAGAAATGGTATTGAATTGAGAGAGAGAGAGAGTAGAGAGAGAGAAAGAAGCATCTTCATCCGTCTTCACAAGATGCCACAGCCAAAACCACCGGGGCAGGGAGCGGTGTTCATGCATGACCATCTACCACAACGTTTTAACGTGCGAAGAGCTATCCACTCCGAATATTCTAAATTTCAAAACATTTCAACATTTCTGTAAAGTATAAACATAAAACTAACGTGATATCAAAATGTAGTCTTCCTTATATAGGGCAGTAGTACTTTAATTTTTTTATGGATTTTCCAGTGGTGGATATTACTTAGAATTTTTATGGTAAATATTGTGAATATAAAAGTCTTATATGTTTAGGTGTCATGGCTAATATTCTAAACCCTATTTAGGATTTTGGATTTTCAAACTCTTTTAGGATTCCGAACCTATCTCACGATCCTGACAATTATTATTATTATTATTTTTTGAGGATGCAACTGAAATTCAAATTTGTGTTCGTTTCATGTTCGTGTCAAGTGTAAAAAATACCATATCATGTCGTGTCGTGTTCGTGTTCAAAATTCGATACGAAAGTGACACGATTTAGTATTTATTTGTCGTGTTTTATATGATTAAGTATTAATTAAATAAACTAATTTATATATTATGTTATCTTTGTCGTGTCGTGTCGTGATTGTCATTTTTTAATTGGTTCGTTTTCGTGTTCGTTAAAAAAATACAACATCGTGTCGTGTCGTGCTCTTGTTATATAAAACTTTATCATGTCATGTCGTGTCAAGCAAAAACACGACACGATGGCTCGATTTACCACCCGTAATTATCTTCTAAGATTTCTAATGGATATATTTCTATTCTTTTTCTCACATGTACAAAATTAATCAAAATATGACTCATTTTTTTTTTAAAAAAAAAAAAAGTACTTTAATCAGACAAAAGACCCGAGAATACCAAATCAAACCAACGTGTTCATTTTTATTCGAGAGGATCCCAAGAATATCAGATTTATTGTTATTTAGATAAGAGTATCAATACACATGTATTTTCCACACAACACACACCTAGACTTACTGCAACAATTGTACTCATATATTCATCATTTCATCCGTAACTCGTCTTTCAATTAATACAGATTAACAAGACAATTAATCATTATCACCTCCTAAGATTTTGTACCGGAGATCCTAACAAGGATCAATGACTTTCATTATAAACCACTTGTGTCACATACTCTTGATTTGCTCACTTGTTTCGATTACAATATCACAGCCTCATACAATTTGGTTGATTCACACTTAATTAATTTTCGACCAAAACATTAGGGTTGGAGCATATTAAGATATCAATGGTATTGTCGGTACATATGTCATTCTTAACATACAAACTTTTTATATTTTATAAATCAATTATAATTTTTAAGGTCCACTACTTCTAATCCATTCAACCTATTTGTTAAAACTCCATGTAAGTTTTTCTCTCTCCTAGCTTTTATATTTTCCAACCTTCCAACAATACAAAATATCTTTTCAACCGACTTGGTACATCACTACTATTATTTAAAATAGCAGGAATCGGTGGCGCCCTTGCCGCTGGATTGGACGAGTATTGGTTAAATGTTGATAAAAACTAGGAAGGGGCTTTACATACGTTCATTTCCGGTATGGGGTGTACATGCACAGTATAACTCAAAAGATGCAGGAAAACTACACTACAAAACTGTACATTCTTTGGTTTATATTTGATGGAGTTGCTTTTATTTTTGTGTTTTCTTTTCCTTTTTTTTCATGAAGTTAGATGTTATAAGTGGTTAAGTGTGGCTGTATGTTGTAGGTTACATACATGATTGTATACGTTAGATTTTGTGTTTCATTTATTGTTACTTTGGTGTGGTATTAGTAGTAATTGCTATAAACTATAGCGGAGTAAGTAAAGGACAATAGGACTGATATTGTATTTATTTAGATTGATATTGGACATGGTTTCCCTGGGAAAAAAATAAGAACAACACAAATATAACGTCGACATTTACTTGTCGGTAGCATCATTCATTATACGTTTATATTTGCAAACCTTTTATGGATTGATCCAACCATAAAAGAGATGTTGTCCTCCATGGATTGATGTTCGACTCTGGCGTCTTGAAGGATAGTCTTGAGTATTTTCGAAGTGGGGCTGTCAGCTTCTATGGTGATGGTGATATGAGAGCTTTCTTCCATGGTAAATCCTTCTTATGGTCTCGTTTGAGTTGCTTCCATAAGATCTCCAATTTGTCGGAGGTAGGTAATGAGAGCGACACAATAGAAAGAAAAGACAAAAGACAGAGGAAAAAGAAAAACCCAACAGAGAGCATCATAACTTAAGAGATGAAGAACCACGTAACAGGTAAAACATCCAAAAAAATGGAAGAATACAAACCTGGAGAAGAAGGCGCGAAAGAAAGGAGAAAGAAGAATTTAGAAGAAAGAGGAAGGTCTGACCTCGAAGTGGACGTTGGCTTAATAGCCGACACCCGTGAATTAAGGGAATATTTTGTATTATAATGGAGGAATATACCCCAGTTATGTGGAAAAAGACGTTAAGGGGTAGAATGAAAAATCCACCCAAAACCACGGCAATTTAGTGAAATTGGAATTAAACGGTGGCCAAATCGGAAACCATAAAAATAATATGTATCTAATTAGACTAGAAAATTAAAAATAAATTAATTATAACCTTTTTAATTAAAAAAATAATTCAAATAAAAAAATTCATGAAAAATAAAAAAAGGATATAATAATAAAAAAGACACGACAATTAAAATAAACACAATAAAAAAAGGACAACATGACATTCTAAACTCTCACCCCTATTTGTTGTAATTTGACATGAAGAGAATATTGTAATTGGTTTTCAGAGTCCTTTGAGTAAACTATATGTATTGATTAACCTAGATGTTTCTATGGAAGGATGAATGTGTTGTTGGGTTGTTGCACCGGATAATAATTTTGTTAATATTTTTTGTATTGTTGATAGTTTGGGTTTTTGGATTTTGAAGCAGAAAATATACTAGAACCGTCTTATTTGGGTATATGTATATAGCTAGAATGGACTTGTTTGGATTTTCCATGAGAATCCATTAAGGGTAATAAAGAGGTGTGAAATCGAATTGAATAAAATAAAATGTAATTGAGATAGTGGAATGAAACCGGATAGTTAACCGAAAGGATTAACATAGGTAAGAAGTTCAAAAATTAAAACAAAATAATATTTATGACTCTTTGATTGGGTCAATGATTAAAGAGTAAATGAAAATGCCAGCAAAAGCCAACAACGTTTAGGGGTTCTACAACCCGCCAAAGAGCAAGCTTGCGGTCCTTCTTTCCTTTCGGAATTGTCGTCTTGGCAATACCGTCAGACATCCACCTTTCGAAGTCTGCTTTTAATATCGTCCATCCTTACAAGTCTTTTAAAGGTTTAAAAAATTGCCATACCCGTATGCTTAATTATTTTCCTTCTAATTTATATTTTAAATAATAAAACAAAAATTAATCCAATATTGATTTTTTATATAAAATAGGAAACAAAGTCTAGAAAGCTTCAACAAAACATATTATCTAGTGGTCTCATTATTAACATATCAACTATCAAATTTGAATTTAATAGGTAAAATAATATGTGAAAGTAATTATTTTTTTGTATTGTTCACGTTTAGGCGATTTCATTTTTTATGCATACATTTGACAATTTAACTTGTTAAATGTGTTTACATATTATTATTTTCACCTGCTCTTGAACTCGTGATGAAGAAGAGGGAAAAAAATTATGATTTTTTTTTTCATAGGTTGTTGTTGGTTTGTTTCATTTTTTGTTTGTGTTTTTTTCTACTTTTTTTTAAATCTTAGGTTTATTGTAAATTTTATTTTAATTAATGAAATGCATTTTCTTTTTAATTAAATTCTTTGGTTGTTATTAATTTAAAATTTATAAATTATAAAAATCAATTAATTTTATTTAAAAAAAATAATAGTGAGTGAAGCTTCTCACTCATTCATTGGGTTTAGGTAAGGGAAAAAAAGTGAAGGAAATGGTGATGCAGCCCACAAAAAGTGAGGAGAGTATCTCACCCACACACTTTGGTCTAATAAATGAATGTTTTTTTTTTTTTTTTTGTCGTTTGCCATATTCCCATTCAAATTGTCAAATGTCATTTTATAATTATTTTGAATTAATTTTTTTCCACATGTTATTTTATGAGTTTCTCTATTTTATTAAATTTCATATAATATTTTAATGTAATAATTACAATAAATGTAGAAATAAGTTTCAATTTTATTAATAAACTTAGTTTTTAATTTCAAAATTCCTAAAATTTAAGCTCATTAGTTTCTTTTTTTATTTAAATTATTTGTTTAAATTTAAAACATAAAAAATATTTACATTATAGTAATTCATTATTTTTCTTATAAATTCAAAATTCTTATATATATATATATATATATATATATATATATATATATATATATATATATATATATATATATATATATATATATATATATATATATAAATTAACTCATGTAATACATGAGTCTCACAACTATTAATTTGAATACAATTGCTTTTAAACCAAATATAATATAAATATTTAAAAATTTTCTTACATGTATTTAACTTTTTTTTTTCACATTTTTGTACCATTTTTTTAAATAATTTTCATACATTTATTACTAAATTTATTTTACAACATTTTTAAAGTGTTTTACCCCAATGCAAATGTAATAATATATATACCTCATGATATGGGGATTTATATGAGTAAATGAGTATATATGATAGCACCCAAAAATAAGGCACAATGTTGTTACAAAGGTTAGGCAATAACAACAAAAAGAGAAAACCTAGAACCCACTATGGTTAACATCTAAAAAATACAACAATAAAATCTAAAGAAAGAATTATTGAATACTTTCTTTGGCTTTAATAATACCACAACATAACAAAATTATACAAAGAGGGTATCCAACTCTCTCTAATAAAATATGGTATTAAATGAAATGTTATTTTGGTAAAAAATATTTGGGTTAATATTAAAGGTCCAAACCTTTTATTTTGTTATAAGTTTGGTCTAATTTATTTTGAACCCTTTTATGATGATCATTTTTTCATTACTTTTTGTTTTTTCAAAATTTTTAATTATTTAAATGTTTTTATAATTAAAAGAAAATAAAAATACCTTTCTCTCTCTCTCTCTCTCACACACACACACACTATATATATATATATATATATATATATATATATATATATATATATATATATATATATAATTTAATTTGAACTTTTTTATAATGACCATTTTTTCCTTACGTTTTATTTTTTTCAATTTTTTTAATTATTTAATTTTTTTATGATTAAAAGAAAAAGAACATACCTCTCTCTCTCTCTCTCTCTCTATATATATATATATATATATATATATATATATATATATATATATATATATATATACTACTTTATAATGGATATATAATAGGAAGACTAAAAGTTTTAAAACCAAAGTCTTAAAATAAGAAGCTTAAATCTTAACAATTTAATTTTACATCTAATATATCTAATGATATTCAGTCACAATCCATGTGAAATGCTCTCAACCAATAAGGATGGAGACTTTAATATTACTCTAACACACATATCAGGATATGGAGAATACATAAAGTGGTGCCCTAATAAACTCCATGCCCTAACATTTCGTTACATCTTCTTTTCGACGCTACTGAATTTACCCCAAGGCTCCCCACCTTTCTCCTCCTTCCAGCTGTTATTGAACTCACAGAAATCTACGTCATTGACACCATGTACGACACAACTCCCGTGTGCTGATTTTTGCATCTTATTAACGGGAGCAAAGCTCAGCCACGTCTCTCGAATTCTTCTAGTCATTAGATCTAGGTTAGAATACAGTGAATCTTGAGTCCATACCCTCTCTTCTAATCTTATTTAATAACCTAAGTTTGTAGTTTTTGTTGCTCAATACTCTGGTCAAATTTGTATAACTGGAGTGGTTTGCTTTTTATTCATTTGCCAACTTAGGGGAAATTCAAGGGAGGAACTTGGAAGGAAGAAGAAGCCGATGGTAAAAAAATGCTCACCCAAAGGGATCGTTTTATGATTTTCCAGTTAAAAATCTCTGGTCCTCTCTTCTTTCTTATTTACCAACTCAAACATCGTGCTCTTTCACACAAAATCTCAAATGTATGTTCGTTATGATTTACATGAATGTTTTCTTTTGCTTATGTACCTTTAATCCATGACAATATCCTCCGTAAACGGTTTTAGAAACACAGAGATGAAGATGGTTGTACACCTTTTCCCCATTTTTCACTTTTGTAACAAAATAGTGTTTGTTTCCCTTTCTTCTATAACGTGTTTTGGTGGATATTGTAAGAGAACTTTGAAATAGAGTAAAACGACATCATATGAATAAAGGAAAACAAGGATGCTGAACCTACTGCTCCAATATTCATCCAAAGGATATTAAAAAAATATGTTGATGGTAACTAACTATAATATATGGTCTTAGTTCTTCCATTTTATTGATTTGATTCATTTTTATACCATTTTTTTAGTCATATGTAGACCTTCAAATCTTGAAGATTTAAACTTTTATCATACTGTATTCATCTATTTTTTGTCACCCTTAAAAGCATTATAAATGCATTACATTGTTCCGATTTTGTTTCAAAGTACATGTGTTCAAAATTGAAAAAAAAGGGAAGATGTTATCTTTGCATTTAGATTTAAGTTCTTTGTGGTGATATCTGTGCATCCAGACCAATCAGTGTGTTATCACTGATAAGTGTATCACCTTCCGTAGTAATATGGAAACTATAGTAATTCCCATGTGCATTCCTAGCTCTCGTGGAATGCCTCAGAGGTACAGACTCGTCAGTCGGATCAACATGAGTTTCCTCCTCAGGTTGATTGCTAGGGTTTGAGGTTCCTTCACCACTTGACTCTTGAATTTTTTCATGGTCAATTTGCCTCCCACTATTTCCTTGACTTATGAACTCTCTCTCTCTCTCTCTCTCTCTCTCTCTCTCTCTCTCTCTTTCTCTCTCTCTCTCTCTCTCTCTCTCTCTCTCTCCTCATCTCCTTGCTATGAAGACCACATTATCACTAGGTCTGTAGAAGAGGTAACCAAAGGATTTATGTGGGTAGCCGATGAAAATACACCTCTCACTTCGAGGTTCGAGCTTATCGCGAGTCTCGTGCCTCACGAAAGCTTCGCAACCCCAAATCTTGATGTGGTCTAGATTTGGAACTTTACCAGTCCACATCTTGTGAGGTTTTTGGCAACCTTCTTTGTAGGGACTAGATTAAGGATATGGGTGTCAGTCTCTAAGGCATACCCCCAAAATGAGATTGGTAGCGAAGCTTGACTCATCATGGAACGAACCATGTCCAACAAGGTTCGATTACGCCTCTCAGCCACACCATTAAGTTGTGTTGTCCTGGGAGGTGTTAATTGTGAGACAATCTCACATTCCTTAAGATAGTCAAGGAACTTTGTACTAAGATACTCACCACCTCGATCAGATCGAAGCATCTTAATGTTCTCGCCCAACTAATTCTCCACTTCCTCTTTGAACTCTTTGAATTTTTCAAAGGTTTCCGACTTATACTTGATTAAGTAGACATATCCATATCTACTAAAATCATCAGTAAAAGTCACATAGAAGCGGTTAGCATCCCTTTTGGTGGTTCTGAAGGGTCCACACACATTAGTGTGTACCAGATCCAACAAACCTTCACCCCTAGCACAAGAACCAGTGATGGGGATTTGTCATTTTTCCAAGTACAAGATTCACAACTATCATCCAAATTTAGGTCAAATGACTCCAAGACTCCATCCTTTTGGAGTTGGCCTATACGTTTCTTGCTTACATGTCCAAGACGACAATGCCATAATGATGATTTATCCAAGTTAGTGGAAGAATCAATACACAACACATTATTTCCTAGGTTATCTACAACTGACACAACTTCATACACACCATCACAAGGTAATGCTCTAAAATAAAGAATATTATTAAAGAAAGCATTAATACCACCACATTCATTATCAAAAGAAAAGGTAAACCCTTGTTTGTACAAAGCATGAAAGGAAATAATATTTCTTTCCATTTCTGACGAGTAACAACATTTATTCAAATCTAAAGTTAACCCATTATTAAGCAATAAAGAATAAAATCTAATCTTGGTGACAGGTATGCTTTCTTATTCCCCATGATTAAGCTTATCTTCCCATGCTCCACATCCTCACTTCTTTTTATTCCCTACAAATCAGAACAAATATGAATACCACAATCGCTATCAAGGACCTAAGAATTAGAATGGGGTGAGTTATTAGACAATATAGTGTAAACACATGCATTATTGGGTTTCACTTTACCATCCTTAACATCTTGCAGATACTTTGGGCATTTTCGCTTCCAGTGCGACATTTTGTGGCACTAGAAGCATTTAGCCTCTTTAGGGTTGGTAGAAGGAGTGATGGAACCTTTCTTGGTTCCACTTGAAGAGGAGCCATCAAGGGACTTTCCCTTGGTACCCTTCGAAGGGTTGTTCCTCTTCTTCCCTTTGCCTTGCCCAATTTCCAAGACAAGGGCAACGGTAGGAGTAGGAGTGGTAACAATCGACTTACCCTTAAGACCACTTTCGGCGGTCCTCAAGAGTCCTTGAAGTTTGCTGAGTGTAACTTCCTCCTTGTGCATGTGGTATATCATTCGGAATTGATCAAAACAAGAAGGTAAGGAGTGCAAAATGATGTCACTTGCCAACTCCTTAGGGAAGTTCACATTTAGCTTCAGCAACCGGTCCACATACCTTTGCATTTTCTGCAAGTGGTCAGTAATGGGTTCACCATCCTTTATCCGGGTTGTTATCATGGAGCAGATGATATCATACCTCTCTTAGCGAGCACTTTGATGGTAGCGGTCCATCAAGTCCTGGTGCATCTCAAAAGGGTAATAGTCCTCATAGGACTTTTGGAGTTCAGTTGTCATCGTAGCCAACATGATACAAGCCACTTTAGTGGCATATCTCTCATGATTCCGGAATTCAGCGATCTCCTTAGGAGTAGCAGACGACTCATCAAGTTCCTTAAGCTCCCTGTCGAGGACATATTCCTTTTCCTCGTAACGAGTGACCATCCTGATGTTCCAGATCCAATCCATAAAGTTGGAACCATCGAAGATGACTCTCCCACAAAGGTTCATGAGAGAGAAGGAGTCGGCAAGGTTTGAGACAGAAGCAACATTGTTTGGAGACATTTGAAAAAGAAGAAAGACAAGTTTAAATTAGATATAAAGATATTCCTTAATAAAACACCCAAATTTTATATTAAGTCTAGGACCCAACACAATATTTTATAACTTAGAAGAGGGATGCCGTAATCCAAGCTATAAAATAGTTGAAGGTAGGTGAATGACGATTCACCAATTTCCACCATGAAAAACAAAATAAATTATCAGGTTTTAATTTGTTTTGAAACTCCTAGATTCTTTGAGATTCATTGAACTTTTCAATGACATGTTTCAATCTTGAGTGTGCCCTTCAAGTTTTGTGACTGGGATGCCGAAGATCACAAAACAAGGTGTGAAGTAACCATGCAAATTACTTGGTACCCTTAATGTTTATCACTCAATCGGTGTGTCGGTTAACCACACATGCTCCACCGACCTATGATAAACCTTAAGCCATCATTTGCTTACCTTGTAAAATCCAGGTTCGTGTGCCGATTAACCACACATGCTCTACTAACGACTTTAAGCAAAGTGCAAAGTGTAATTTCATGGGTTAGCGCCTTATTCACATTTTCCTAAAGTAAATAAGATTGGGAATTTTTAAAAACATTTAGTTACTTTACAGTCATCATACTTTTAATGAGGATTTAAAGTCATTGTTCTACCCATTCGGCTAACGACCCTCCACCAGTCAAGGAAGCGGTGGGTGAGAGTGGACACCCATTAAGCTGCCATTTTTTAGGCAACAACCTTATACCCCCCCCCCTTATGTAACATCCAAAAATTTCAACCAATTTAAACTTTTCAAAAACAACCCAATTTCATTAAGTTATTACAAAAAGGTTTTCAATACGACTATTATCAGAGTATTTCCCAGAATCACGTCATAAGACATAAAACATGAGGAGCGGTACGATCATGCCTTTTCCTTGCCATGGTCTCCTGAAGTACCTGAAACATTAAACCAAAATTTTAAGCCTGCAAGCTTAGTGAGATACCCCCAAAATACCAACCACATATACCATACACATAACATATCATATCATAAAAAGAACAGAACAGCCATGCACTACGGGTCTACTGTGTGACTGGTCCAGCCCACCGGGCCTTCAGTCCACATGGTCCACCCTACGAGTCTAGCCGTATACATTGAGTCTGTAGTGTGGTTGGTCCGCCCGCACCGCGCCTTCAACCCACCTGGTCCACTCTCTGAGTCTACAATATGACTGGTCCGCCCGCACCGGGCCTTCATTCGGCCTGGTCCACTCTCCGAGCCTCGGCATGTCTAGTCCGCCCTCATGGGGCCTACAGCTTATCCGAACCGCTCGCTGGGCCTTCGGGATATCCGGTCCACCCTGGGTATGTTGGCCTACAACACAAAGCAGGACCCGCCTCAACCCAACCCCTAGTCAAATAACCATGTGCACATAAGCATATAATCATATAGCAATTCACAACTAATCAACTGATATAGCAGATCACATAACATAGCAACATCCTAACCAGGATACCGACCTAACCGGTCACTAACATAGCATCATCCTATATACCAAGATTCCGACCTTAACCAGGTCTTTAACATATACCTTCCTACTACCAGGATGCAAACATATATCAAAGCCATAACACAACAACTACCCAGATTTCCATCTGATAAAGGGCCAACCTTGGTGCCTTAGACCCTTTCGATATAGTGAGGATAACTCACATCGCAAAGCTGATCTGCAGAAGTAAGATCACGTTGCTCCAACTTCCGACACGAAATCCACCACTGATCAATACCAAAAGAATGAACTCAATAAATACAAATAGTTACCAAATACCCTTGGAAGTCAACTGGTCAACTCTTGGTCATAGTCAAAGTCCTCCGTCAAAGTCCACCTTCCTGTGTGACTCTACTCGCCGAGCCCCAAAATTTTGAGTCCTTTCTCGCTCAACTCACCGAGTCATCCCTCGACTCTCCGATTCACCATTCAACCAGAAAAAGTTAGGACTCCACGACCAGACTCGCCGAGTCCAAGAACAGACTCGCCAAGTCCAAGGCAATATTCAACGGACTCGTCGAGTTTTTCTTCCAACTTATCGATTTCCTGCCTATCTTCATCCAACTCGCCGAGTCCACCCATGCGACTCGCCGAGTATCTCCAGCTCTTAACCCATGTAGTGGCTTTTTAAGCCATGCTAGGGCTCAAATCCATAGATCTATCCTTCTACAAGCTATCCCTCACGTAAAGTTTTAAACTTTACATGATATCAAGAAGATATAAACTCAAAACACACTAGGGCTTGGGTTTTAGACAAAAGGGGCTTCACCAATCATCCAAGGACTAAAAATTTATGAACTTAGGACTCAAAAGAGGTTCAGATTTGAAGTTTCAGCTTCAGATCTAGCTTCTATAACAATTCCCTTAACCAAGGAAAACCCTAGCCTCCACATATGAATGATTCTAGAAGAAAAGGTCAAGGTAACAACTTAATACCTCACAAACGTGTCCCAAACTGGAGTGGGTTCTGGATCCACACGAAATCCTTGATGGCTGCCTCTTGCTCTTCAAGTCTCCTCCACCAAATTCACTTCTCAAAGCTCCAAACACTCTCCAAGCTCTCACTCACGGCTATTAGGGTTTCTGGGACTCAAAGGGAATGTAAAGAGGCTAAAGAGAGGGTATTATGTTCTTTATATATAGCACAAACTCCGGATTAGGGTTTTTCTCATTCCAGCACCAACTCGTCGAGTCCAGCCTCTGACTCGCCAAGTTGGGCACTTAACACGCGACCAAAATCGCGACTCGACTCGCCGAGTCTGTCCATGGACTCGCCGAGTCGATCCTCCTTAATTACACCAAGCACCCTGAACTTGCACTTCTGAACTCGGGGTGTTACACTTTATAGACCAGCTTCGTGAATGAGGCCTACTAATAGTAAAATGACTTTTGTTCTTATACATACATACAAACACACACACACACACACACACACACATATATATATATATATATATATATATATATATATATATTATTAACTATAATATTATAAAGTATAAGGGTTGAATTTTAACTTTTTATATTCTAGGGGTTGGAACTAAAGTTTTTAAAGAGACTTTACATGTTCCAAAACTTGAGGGCAAGTTTTGTAACTTTCAAAACTTTTCATCTTTCATAACTTATGAGTTAATGGTTTATTAAAATGAGAGACTTTTCATTTTATGTAACCTATGAAAGCGAAATCACTAGATTTAGGGTTACATACCTTTTGAATTGTTATCATAAACAATTTCTTGAATCCTTCCTTGTAGATCTTTAGAAAGAAAGAACCAAAAGTATGATGCCTCTAATATCTTCCACCCAAAGTTAGAAACTATAACACAAGAGAGGAGAGTAGACGAGGGATGTAATTTTTGCCTAGGTTTCTCTTAGATTATGTGGCCAAAAATTGCAACGCAATGATCCCTTTATATAGTTGTTGGGAAAACCTAGAAACCCTATATTTAAATATAAAATAGTACTATTTGAAATCCTAGAGATTATATACTTTCCATATATCAAAAGGAGCATTATAGATTGTCCTAAAAAGGTCCTCAAAACCGTCCAGGCTAGGAACTTTCTAGAATCTCTATTTTGCTCAACTATTAAGCAATTACAAAGAAGCCATTGCACTTCCAATTAATCCAAATTGATCAAAAATTAATTCTAAGTTAATTTTGATCAATTCTTAATTAATTTATTAAAAAAAATTCTAGTTAATTTGATTAATCATTTAATAAACTAATAAATTATTTCCTCTCTACTAATGTCATTCTAATCAGTGTCTAGTTACGAGGACAACCAAAAAAAGAATTTGTTTCTAATTACAAGTTTATACCAATTTAGTTATGAACTTAGACAGCTTAATCCAACACAAACTTCCCAATCATCTCCCTATAATATCCTTACAATATTCAAAAACTGAAAAACCCAAAAAAACCACATTTATTGAGGTTAAAAAATCAAATCCTAAGAAAACAAATAGGTAAACTTGTATAGGAATTTCATCAAACGCCTTACATTCAATATACAAAAACAAACTACATCCATGGTTGACATCAAATCATAACCTACTATTGTTCAAGGAAGCAATTTCATATGATGAGATGTAATTCAATCACATGTGCAAGGTGCAACTAAGTGAATAAAAAATTGCATGTTTCTTTTTAAGGAGAATGAAAGTAGAATTTAAGAAGGAAATTAAAGATTAAGCACATGCCAACAATGAAGATTATAAATTTTTGAAGATTAAACACCAATCAACTCTACCTGGGATGAATTCAACTAAACAAACAAAAAAAACATATACACATAGAATACATATTTTATAGTTCGCAAAAGAAAAAGAAGTTATGCAATGAAAGAAAAAAAATCACCGTTCGTGGCAATCGATTGATGCGTAGTGGGTGATGGGTCAAAGAAGAGTACTAAAATAAGTCCAATCTTACGGTTAAGGTTCTTCCAAAGCAACAATCACTGTGAGTGGAGGCCAAATAAGTCAAATAACGATGTGTATTGTAATCATATAAAGTGTGATAGAGGATATTTTTGCTAAATATTTCGTTCTTTGCTACAAAAAATCAATGATTTCCATCTTGATTTATTGGATTCAACTTCGAAGTTCCTTACGTATTTGATTCTATGTTTTCAAGGAAGAAGAGGGTAAATTTACAACTAAGGATAAATAAGTCATTTAACTTTTATGTGAATTTGGCATAATAAGATACCACGTGGAAAAAATTTATTCATTTATTTATAGAAGGATTTGACACAAGGTACGTATTCACTAAGTCCTTACCTCACTTACCACATTACAATCAAAACCTTGGGTGTTACCTTTGGCATCAGAAAACCCATAGCAAGAAAATAAAATTTACATACATACCAATACTAAGTAACTTAACAAGTTCCACTACATCTATCATGACACATCATCCAGCTTCTATCAGTCATCACTCCATCCTTGTGTATAACCTCGGATACATGGAATTAAAAAAAAGATATATAAGACAATAATGTCTTGTGAGATACACCGGTTTGTGACCCAAAACCTTTATCACACTTTTATTAAAAACATTTCAAGGCATTTTCATGAATATCATTTCATACATAACATCACATGTAATGTCATATCATTTCATAAGACATTTATCCACATTCCATTTCCTTTTATCGTTAGGGGATAGTTTCGGCATTAAACCGTTACCATTTTTATACTTAGGGTTTACATCCAATAAATGAACCACTACGATGTATAGACCAAGGAGGAAAGAACTAATCAAACCACCAAAGAATCATTTCCATTAGGACATCTACTTCGTGAAGGCTAGCAGCCACCCCGGTAAATTTCTCTAGATCCCATTACGGGGACACCATGGCTTGAAAAATATATTCTTTTCATTACTTTCCAATTCTTGTCATTACTTTCCATTTATTTTAATTACTTTTCATGCTTTACGCATTTCATACATTAGTATCATGATACTCATTTCAAAATTAAATCATCTATATTTCAAAAAATTTCAAACACTTTACTGAAACATTCGTTTTTCAAAAACATTCTTGCCTTCAAGGCATTCTTTCAAAACATTCTTTTGAAAAGCATTTAACAATTTCATTTCAAAATGTTTCATATATCAAAATATTGGTATTTCATTATCATAAAATCATTGTTCCTAAAGTGGAAAAATTGCCAACACATATTCACCTTAAGCACAAGAAGGTTAGCTAGTCCTCTTTTAGTTCATTTCCTTAGATGAACACTCTTCAAAAACTACCTATACGATATGGAAATAAGTCATTAAAATGACCAAAATACCCTCAAAGGTTCCATTAATACATTTTATTGCTTCAAACTATTCTTCATGAAAAACTATAAACGTAGGGAAACCCGTTCATAAATACGAGTCCTTATGCAAAAGTTATGAAGAAAACTAGTAAATCACTAACAAAGACTTCCACGGCCATGGATATTAAGGCATGAAAATCTACGGGCCTTGTTTTCCTTTTTGTACACACATAACTCATATTTTTTTTCAAAGTAAGACTCTATTTTGCATTGTTCTTGAATACCCTTTTCCAAAACACCTTGTACCATTTGTTTATGTTCTCACACATGATTAGGAGGTGTTTTATCATCCAAAATACCCCACTTAATTCATTAAGTCCCCACTTAATTCATTAAGTTCTCATTTGAACCTTTAAGAAGATTATGATCTTCAAGTTGTAAAAGAAAGTTTAACTCGTCTATCTTGTAATTTAACATTTTAAAACCCACATAGTTTGTTTCCATATTATTGAACACTTATATGAAAGTTGTCAAGCATATGAAACCACCATTAATTTCGAAACCACCATTAATTTCATTGTAAGTACATACACTAACTAAGGAATCCTAAATTCCATTCCATGTTTCGCTAATTTTCCTTTGGGCCAAAACAATCACTAGAGCTAAAACTTTACCATCATCCCTTCATGTTTATGTTCCAATATCATTTCTAGAGTTTAAATTCATATCCATGAATGACATTCACCTCTTAGATGTCAATTATCATTTAGTTATTCATAGAATTCCCAAAATGCTATTATTAGTACAACCTCCATCGATTCATCCAATAATCAATCAAAACTTAGTATTTTTCATCAAAATCATTTTAATAGCATCCATTCATGGTTATGAACTTCATTTGCTCAACAATAATACCTTAGTTCATAAAATCAATTGATGTCATCATATTTTCCCAAAGCCATCTAAAATCCATGTTTATGCCATATTTTACCATCGTGGATTTTTTGAGCGATGAAATTGGATTCATTGTCATTAAACATCATCTAAGTCATAGAATACAATTGCATTTCATTGCCAATTGCAATATCCCTAAATTAGATTTTTAGGGTTCATGAAGCTTTTTACCCATATCATCAAATCCATCAACGAGATGATTGATATGAGATTCGAATTATGGAAACCACTCAAGGGAGGTTAGAAAACCAAAACTCAATCATCAAATGAGAAAAATATAATATAACTACAACTACATAGATGAAAGAATTCTACACTAACGGAGGAAGAAAGTATACGTTGAGCTACCTCATTTTCTTCATAACTTGCACCAAATGAACAAAAAAGGCTTGAGATCGATTCCTAGGGTTTCTCTTGAGCTTTAATTGTCATTTCAATTCCCCCTTCATGTAAAACACTACCAGTATGAGCATGTGAAGAGAGTGTGCATCTTATTTCCTTCATGTTTCACATTTACTCCCTCTAGTTTGCCTATTTTGCCAATTCCACTATAAACTGATATTTTGTGATTTTAAATTAACTTTTGACATAATAAATCCTTTTCCATCCATTATGTAACTTTTGTAGTCCTTTCCATTAAATGATTCAACCCTTTGGTCAACTCACTTTTCCAACTTGACAATTTTGGCCCTTGAACTTTCAAGTATTGTCATTTCCACTTTTAACTTTCTGAACTTCATATCAGCTAATGATATGATTCTACCATAATAATTTATTTTTACATAAATCTTACTTTATTTATTTATTTAATAACCTAGTTTTAAATTTTAGGACGTTACAAACTACTTATGCATCACATTTATTTCCAAAGTCTTTATTTTCAAACTAAAGTTTTGATTAGACTTATCTAACTCTCATGAGTTCTCCATCCATTGGGCGTTTGGTTATCCATTTCAGATTCAGTAAATGATAAGATAATCAATATTTTTATTATTTATTCACATTCTTAGTAAAAGGAAGATTGTTGGTACAAGTGTAGATAATCCATATGTAATTGATAATTGGAACTAATTAAACCCATCTAATTCTGATTACATAAGAACCATAAGACTAACAACTACTACTAACAATCTTATTCTATTTTGTAAGCTACCATACATGCAAGATATGACTCTCAAGTGAAAGGTTATATAGACATTCACGAGGAAATATATCGTTATGACCTTATACCTAATTATAATGATATATTTTAAACATAATCTTTTCATCAAATTTCTGAAATAGGAATTTGTCAACATTACAAAATTTTCATATCAATTAGAAATGTAAAAGAGTTTTATATAAATTTATTGAGTTTCTTCTTTCTATGAATTTAATATTTCAAATTAAATTAGTATTACAAAAATAGTTATTCTAAATAAATTATAAAGTAAACATTGATTTCTTAACATGTTTACGTGTTAACGAGATAAATTTCATGTTTAATAATAAAGATAATGGCTTGTAAAGGGATAAGCTTTCTACCATATACACATTTACTCACTTAAGTTTTTTTTGTAAACATTTTAACATTTAATTGTTTTGGGCATTCAGAACATATCATAATCAGTGGATTGCAAGTCATAATACTATATTTTGAATAAGATAAACAAGTTCAATGGCTTAAGGAACTAAATATATACACAAAAAATCATTATCTCTTAAAATTCATATAAACAACTTCCTTAGTATGACAAAAATGAATATATGGGAAAGCAAACATCAAATAGAAAATGGTGATGAAAAATGAAGCAGATGGATTCATAACATGATTAGACTATTATACCCCTAAATATTTTTTTCCATTATGGTAAATGAATAGAAGTTCATTCCAATAAAAAAATGACACTATTTTTTATTATTAGTTTTTTATTGTAGTTTTTGGGATTAAATCACAACCATTAAAATCATATTCAACAAAGCATTCCATAAGATGAAATATTGAAATCTATCTGTTAAAGGATTTTATTAATTCCAATGGAAAGGAAAATACAACAATACATTGGACCTAGAAGGAATTAAAATCCAGTTCCTCCAAATCCCAAAGATTCCAAGGAACATAAAACCAACATTTTATTCATGGGTTATTGACATAAAATTCCTTAAGTTTTTTTTAGTTTTGTGTAGTTTTTCCCCTGTAACGGTTTTAGGTGTAGGAGTACCTAACATTTATTTGGGCTCTTTTTTTTTCTTTTTTTTTTTTTTTTAAAATTTATCATTTAGCAGGTTAATAGAGTTGTAGCTGCTAATCTTTCCCTTTATACACATTTTTCTTTATGTACCCACCCCCGTATTCTACCCAGCCACCGCTGAAACCCAACTCCCACTACTGCCCCTTCTTGTTCATCACCGCCCACCCCTAGCAAGCTCCAGTAACAATAGCTATATACCCAGATGCCATCATCACCCTTGATTGGTCATCACCATCATATCCATCGCCTCTATACTCTATAAAAAGGTAACACATAAATCAAACAAAGGGGTTTAGGGGAATCCAAGCTCATCATGTCACGATGGTTGGATCAGAGGCTGAGGTCTCACCAGAGAAGATGACCACCTCTTGTCGTCTATTGCACACACCTCACCATAAATTTGTTGCACACACCTCCTTAGAGAAGACGATCTCCTCCTTCTGCCGAATGCACACACCTACCACTTCCTTGTTCATCTAAAATTACTCTTGTTGTGAGATGTACCAGGTACCAAGATGGTTGGATTTTGTTTTTTTTTTTCTTTTTGATGACTATTGGGTTTGTATATTGATTTTCCAATTCAACATCTAAAATTAGTTTTGATACAACACGTTCATGAGTTCTTCCAAATCAATTTTAGATATGTGTGTTCTATCGATAGCATTTCTTGCAAGACATATACATGGTTGCTGCTAATTTCCTTAATTTTGAATATACAAGTTATCAACCTTCAATTTGTTTGACAGACCTGCAGATATATAGAGAGATATAGGCCCAAAATCTACACAACATACGTGAGTTAACTCCCAGATTCAACTGAAGGGGGAGGGACTTATGATTTCAAAGGGTTTGAAATGGAAGCTATATGTCAACAAGCATGTGTTTGTTTAGGATCATGGATGGATGCAACTGAAAAAAAGGGAAAATTCAAAATCCAATTAGTGTGTGTATGATTTTGCTTCTGATGTGTGTATTGGTGTGTTATGTGTGTATTTTATGCTCCTTTTTTATTTACATGATGAATAAGAGGTTGAATGAGGAAGATGAGGGATCTTGTTACCGAGAAATTGATAGGTAACCTGTTAAATGGCACATTTGACAAAAACACCCAAAATATTAGGCATAAACACACCTAAAATCATCATAGGAAAAAAATCACATGAAACTAGAAAACGTAGGAATTTTTATGTCAATAACCCTTTATTCTTTTCTAGTGTAGCAAAGTTATTTTATTCTGCATCGCTCTCTCAACAAAAAGGTACAACAACAATATCAATGGAATAGAAATATCTTTAAGTTTTTTTTTCCAAACTCAAGTAAGTGGGATGATTATTAAATATATGTTCTATTTAAAAGCTTTAGGGTTAATCCTATGATTCGATATAATGAAATAAATATTGTGTTTAACTAAATCAAATAAACAATAGTTTATTTTGAGACATTACAAACTGCTTTGGAGTTGACTGTATAGGTAACCAAATCCTTAAAAAACTAGGCGTTATTGGATCTCTAGCCAATAACATTTAACTCGCAACCGTTTCCACCTAAAAATCATCACAGTTGCAACCATATTGAGTGTGTTTAATAGAGTGAGTAATCCCGAAAACTTACTTGCCACCTTCTTGAGTGACACCTGCCTCAGGCGCCACCCTACTTTTTGTGGTTTTCACTAGCATCCTTCACGATATTGTTTTGATACTTCTCGTTCAATTATCCCAAATATATTTATTTAATATTTGATTTTTATGTGTTGTGGCGCTCTATTATGATGTAGGAATTATTTTTATTTATACTCACGACAATGATGAAAGGGCTTTATCCACTAACTTGAAGGTCGGAGGATTTTAGCCAGTACATGGGTCCTATATAGTTATGAAGGTTATTATTGACTAACTCGTTCGCACTATGACCGCACGAGCTGCAGGCGTCTGCCTATGTAGTGTTGTTTTGAAAATTGATCAGTTCAACCCAAAAAACGAGGAAGGGAAGCGTTCAATTTCTTTTTTCTTTAACTAGAGCTATGTGGGTTCCAACTTGGTTCAAATTATATCTTTAACAATGGCTTTTTACATTCAATCAACTATGGTTTTGGAGATCCATATTTTCTATTCTCCCAATCCTTATGTTTATATCGTGTGTGATGTTTGTGTCTACTAATAACTTTACAACAAATCAAGAGAAAATGAGTCCCATTTTGACGATGGTTAGGGTTGTGGTTGTTGCATTAAAGAAGAGGGGGGTTGGAAATGCCTTAAGAACTAAGACTATCTCCATGCAATAATTGACCCCCAGTCTCTCACAGTCATTATTTACCTCCTTCAGACCATTTAAGGTAAATTATTACAAAAAATTATTTACTTGAAAACATCTCACATAAATTTGCTTGACGAAGCATATTTTTTAACAACGCCTCCATCATAACACCAAATGCCCAAATGAATCCAAATGGATCTCCATCCCACCCATGGGAAAATGGCCTCAACAATCCCCGACAATCCTCCCAATAATAATAATAATAATAATAATAATAATAATATAGAAAAATAACTAGACATAAAAACACATACGAAAACCTCCAAAACTAAAGAAAAACAATAACATAGACTAATCTCTCAAGCCTCCCCGAAATTTCACTTCCATTCTACAAAGTGTTAACTAACATTTTCTACACTAAAAAAATAAAAGAAAAAAAGAAAGAACCAAACATGACAAGTGTATTTTGGTTATAGTTATTTGCTACCAAAGCCTTGGACTTATTTTATAAGCTTGGAGTCATCCCAATATTTTCTTCTTCAACCGATGTGGGATGCAAACAAACACTAATTATTTAGCCAAACAACTCAACAACTATCTCTATGCAATTATCGACCCCTGGGCTCTCTCGGTCTATCTTTACCTTCTTTGGAACAACTAAGGTAAAATATTACCAAAATTTATTTACTTGAAAACCTCTCACATAACATTGTATGATTGAACAAATTTCTGAACAAAGCTTCCACTATCACACTAGTTAATCAAATGAATCCAAATGGATCTCAATCCAACCCATGTAAGTTATGTACTATATAATAAATTGAAGTACTTAAAAATATACTGGAAGTTTTACCAATTGCGAGGGCTGTTATCTTGCTTTTTTTTTCTATGGCAATAAGCGAACAAAACCAATATGTTGTTTTCAAAGAGCTTCAATTAAACCGGAAAGTGTTTGGTTTCCATATACCAACATTAGTAAATTCAAAAGACGTAAATATGTGTTTTTCCGTGTTATGTATTATATCTAAGTTTGATCACTTTTTTTTAACCGGCGAGTTAGTTGTTACTGGTCAGGGCGAATCTCCGTGACGGACCTTCCACCGTCTATGGGGCTTATTGGCCATTACATATTTGATGCTCCATTGACTCAAGCCCAAACCCACCTCCCCCTTGTTAAACACCAGCAGAAGTGAAACCCCCACGACTCGATCCCGGGGCGGTAAGTGTGTGGTAAAACACTCTTAACCTCATCCCAGTTGAGCTAGGAATCATTAGTAAATTTCATTGTATTCTTTACAGGATAATCAACCCAACATTCATATTAAAGGCTTTTTGTATCGATGACGCTAGAACCACATAAATGTTCAATGTTACAAAGGAAACATGAAAAATTTTATTGAATCAAAGAGGCCATAAATATATCCATTCTTCACAACTAAATACAATTAAAATGACTTCCAAAAATGTATTCATATATATATATATATATATATATATATATATATATATATACACACACACACACACACACACACACACATGCAGAGGTAAGTTCAATTGAGAAAATAAAAAAGATTGAGAATGGGGGAATCATTCTCAGCCAATCAATTATTTTTTCCGCAAAACGCTCCGGCATACCGGGCCGACGGAGGATGAGTAATATTCATATATGAATATAAATATGTGTATTCACATATACATACACCACCTCCCACCGCCACCAACAAACAATGCCACCTCTGCGACCAGCACTACCAACACCACCACCTAAGCCACCACCCGCTGTCGCCATATTCATATATGAATAACCAATTCCGCTATACTTACTCAAATATGAATATACGTATTCATATATGAATACACTTATTGTAAATGAATATAACCATCCATATACATATTCATATATGAATATGACAAGTTCCGTCGTACCGGTACGCTATAGCGCTTAAGTGGTAGATTCGAAATGGGTGACCCATATTCATTCCCTTTTATATATATATATATATATATATATATATATATATATATATATATATATATATATATATATATATATATATATATATATATATATATATATATATATCAAGGTTGTAAAAAACACTTAAAGTTAGGTTGTCGGTAGACTATGCTTAAGGGATTAATCGGCTATGCGGGGATTAATCAATGGATTAATCAGGGACCGTTAACTGCTAATTCGTTAAATTTTCAAAAGTTAAATATTACTAATATTATTATAAATTTCGTAAATATTACTAATATTATAATAAATATTTTTAATATTATTAATACAACATTAATCATACATCAAAAAGTTTCTATTGAGATAAAACTTCTTCAAAATGTTAAATTTCATCGTTTTCTACTACTTCACTCATTTTATATGCAAAGATTAATCGGTAGTCGGCCTCTAATTTGCAGGGTAGCGCCTAAGGATTAATTGTGACCTAGTCGTGATTTTTACAACGTTCATATATATATATATATATATATATATATATATATATATATATATATATATATATATATATATATATATATATATATATATATATATATATATATAAACTTTAAATATCTTACTTAACCAAGGATACCATTGAATTAAAAAATTATACAAAAATATATTCTAACTTTACACCACGATATATTAGGTGTAAGTAACAGGATTCACAACATTATACTCCTCAAAAATACCATTACCAACGCTCTCAACATAGATATGTTCGATGCATTATAGCAAACCTACAATACCATTAGTGATGCTCGCAATAAATTTCTTTACAATGATGTTGAAATATATATGTTCGGTATAGAGGAAGCGACTTCAAACATTTTATTATTCTAATCAACTAAGAATACCATTACAAATGATGATAACAAATATATGTTCGTTGCAAGTTGTAGGTTTCGATAAAAAAATCATTCAAATTGAAATTTATAATAATACATTTTCAAATCTTGTAAAATGTTGCAACCAAACTTGTTCGTTAATGACATCTTCAATCAACCTACACATTCTCCTTCTTTGGATTCACCAACTTCTTCGAGGAACTTGACAATCCACTTCCTCTTACTGAATCAGCACAATTCCTTTGTTTTTTTTTTTACTGGACTGTAGAGAAAGGCCATGTAGCTTTCATTATTAACTTACAACAATATAACAAATCAACAAAAATTTAACCAGGAATACATACCTTATATAGTAAATTCAATGGTGTTTTACCTTCATCCCCACCATCAGTATCTTCAACATTCACAACACCCTTTGACACCAATGCGAACATCATTAAATCAAGATAACAAAACATGTCCATTTAGGACAATATCATTTTTTTTACATCTACAATCTCGTCTTCTTCCACATTCTCATGCTATATCGCCAGTAACGGCACATCATTGTTGATTTTTGATACCGTGTAGATATGGTAGTTGTTATGCAAGCTAAAAGCACTCACTTTAATATATATTACAAACCGTTGATCCAAAATCACATTCACTCATCAGGAAATGTATCTTCATCCCTATCTTCCAACACCCCTTCACCATGTCTTTTTCAATTTTCCCTAACTATAACATCCATTTCGTTTGATGATTCGAATTAGTGTTTCGGAGGGTCAAAATGTTTGATTTTAGTGAAAAGGGGGTCCTCATCACGTACAGCATGGAGGCTCACGACTTGAGGAGGGCCGAATGAAGCTTTCATCATGGACTGAGCTCACGATGTGAGAAATAGGAGCTCACAATGTGAGAAGCACTGCAGCCCATGCCCACAAAGTTTTAAGGTTTCTCACGTATTTAAGCCCTCTTATCTCGATTTTAGGGTTCATTTCTCAGCCTCCACCTTCCTCTAACTCAGAAAACCCTAAACCTAGTCCATCTTGGTGATTTTGGATCCATTTTGGTGTTTTGATGGCTAGAAGAAGAAGAGGTTCTAGGGTGTTGGTTCAGAAAGGAGGCTATCATCTTATGCACATTTTGTGTAACCTCTTTTCCCGAATCGTTTACTATTTTGGAGTGGTGACCAAAGATCAGGTATTATCAGGCTTAAAACCTTTAAGGAAATGAGATATCTACCCATTTGGATGTGGGTGATGTAATTTAGATGATCTGGGTGCTCAGTTTATGTTATGGAGCCAAAGGGTATTGTGGAAAAGTTCAGTTCAGGCTTTTATGGAAATTGGATTTTTTTTTCAGGGAATTTTAAGGCAATTATGAGTTAATAAAAGCGTAGAGCTTCTCGTTACAATTTCATGGATATAAGGATCGTTAAAATCAGATTTGTAATGAAGAAGTTATGGTGGTCGAAGGATTATAGGGTGTAAGGATAACCCTAGTATACGGGGCTT